>NC_141534.1:158300000-158395000 GCF_021556685.1 Rattus norvegicus
ACCCATTGGTGACTGTTTGCTTTCGATTTTCATGCCTGGAGAGGTTAAAACCACTGTACAGTTTCTTACACTTAAAGCTTTACTGTTCATGGCATGATGAGTTAGTTGGCTGTTCTTTTTCCTATGTTGCTTCTAAAATTAGAAATGGGCCTGGATTCAGTCTTTGACCTTGTCCACCCTGTACTTACAGACATGAGCTCCCCAGTACCCGCCTGTGGTGCCCAGACACTGTACATCCTATTAAAACTTTGTTTGAAGAGACTTCTTCTCTGTAGGTAGTTTAGAACAACCTGCTTCCTTTCATCAGAAATATTTCACAGAACTGACACTTAGCAGCATCCAGAAGTAGATGGGCAACATCAAATGTGAGCCTAATTCTACCAGTTAGTTTTATGTCAACCTGATACAAACTAGGGTAATTGGAGATAAAAGAGATCCTCAATTGAGAAAATGTCTTTAAACAATGGACTGTAGGCAAGCACTTAAGGCATTTTCTTAATTAGTGATTGATGTGGTGGGTGGGGCTATCCCTGGGTTGGTGGTCCTGGGGTCTCTGTAATACAGGCTGAATAAGCCACAAGGAGCAAACTGCTAAGCAGCATTCTTCCATGGCCTCCATGTCAGCTCTTGCTTCCAGGTTCCTGTTCTGTTTGAGTTCCTGCCCTGACTTACTTTAATAATGATGAGCAAGGATAGGGAAGTATAAGCAAAATAAGCCCTTTCCTCCCCAAGTTGCCTTGGTCATGATGTTTTATCACAGCAATAAAAACCCTAAGACAACTGTGAACTCTACAGTGTGCCTTCAATGTATCTGCTTCCTTAGTAATGCGATTCTCTTAATGGCATGTTCAGAAGATTGACTTCTGCTAACAAAAGCAGAGTAGCCACAACTATCTCCAAATACTTGGGTATGTGTGAAACACAAAGGCAGCTAGGAAGCTGGGAAGAATGAATAACGTCATCTCATAATTCACAACTACTGCTCTCTCCACCTGTTCCTTGCTTTTTTGTGATTGACTTCACTTGATCCTGCTGTGAGCAGGCTTCCTCCAGTGGGAGAGAATGGAGAATGGGTGGTAAAGGGAAGTCTACTTGCCCTTTACAGTTTGGGTCATTCAGGAAAGGTAACATTTCTTAATCCTGTAACATTTCAAGTGCCTTCCTGGATTTACATAAACACCAGTCTTAAAGCCTCTGATGAAAAGAAAATTAATTTTCTTGCTCCAGATTTGCTCTGAGTCTCTTCCCAGTGAATGGAAATAAGCATATGGAAAGGGGAGGTTGGAGTTTGAGTCACCAATTTGATTGATAGGTTCAATTAAGATGATATCTACTATGAAATCAGAGTGGATATATGGGCAGTGTGGAGAAGAAACTTAGAGAGAGCCACCAAAGCAGCCAGAAAACATCTTCTAAACCTCAGAAACCCAACCAGATCGATCTAGGCTTGACTTCTGACCCTTGCAAAAAAGTCAAAGGGAAACAGAAACCAGAATGAACAAATTATACATGAGTAACTCACACATATGCATGGGGATATGTAAGTACTTTGGAAATGTTCGATCAAGTTTATAATGATATGTAATGCTTTCGTTGAGTCCTCAATGTACTTGATAGTTACGTTTAGTCAGTAATTTATAAGAAGGCCTGAGAATATAGCCTCAAGATAGAAAGCATATTTATGGGCAAAGCCATGGTTTTGATACTCAGCACTACACAATTAATAACAATCATAATAAAATTCTTCTTTTCTTCTCTATATACAATTCATATGGAGAATTCTAGAGAAGCATATAATCTCTGCTAATTTTAAAATATAGAGTCTTGTTGCAAAGACAAAATTTACATATGGAAAAGGAAAATACCACAAACAGAAAGTTATAGATAGTACTGCATAGGAAATGGGCTCTTAAATTTATTCATGTAACAAAATATAACCTATAAGGAAGAATAAAGATTAAGTAAAAGCACCAGACCAATTCGGTTTAAATTTAGTGATCGATGCTATGCTTGATAATGAAGACCAACTGTAATAAAAAGGCAATTTTTAAATTTATTTAAAGATAGAATACATAGTCCCTTTTGTGACTCTCAGGGACAAAAATCAAAAGGACAGAGTCATCAAATGAGACATACAATATAATATAGAAAAATGGATAGAGAGGCAAACAGACCATGAAAGCTAAATAGAGAGTAAATAATAGATAATATAGAAATATAAATAAGATAGATGATAGACATGATAGATAGATAGATAGATAGATAGATAGATAGATAGATAGATAGATAGATAGATAGATAGATAGATCTAAGAATCAGGAATTATATAGCTGCTGAGTAGGGGAATAGTGAATTTTGTTACCCTTTAAACCCAGTATTTACATTCCAGTTTTCATCATTTTTCCTAAACTTCAAGTTTTTCATCCTTATAAGGCTATAGTGATAATAATGTCTTAATGTAGTTTTCTGGTGATTAAATGAGAATATGTTGTCTGTATCATATACTCAACATATATATATATATATGTGTGTGTGTGTGTGTGTGTGTGTGTGTGTGTGTGTGTGTGTGCATCTGTGTCTGTGTGTATGTGTAATAGACAGTGACATTTTTATTATTACAAACTAGCATAGCACTGAGATCTCTGAAAGTCTAAATAGATCACCAACCATCATATATGTGTGAATGTTTATATTGTTATATTTAGCATTAATCCTGAAAAGTATTTTCTAAATTGCATTCAAGTTCATACTCCCCTTTGATGTTTAGCATTTTTTAACATGACCACTGTTATTTTCACTCTGTGGAAATAACCTCCGTGGAGGTAAATCAGTCAGAGGGTCTTATTTTACAGGGTTTTAACACCAAGAAGTTGCTGCACCAATTTTGAGCCCATGTCTTCTGACTCAAAAGCTGTTCCGCATACCAAAATTCTGTTTATAGACACTATTTTGAGGTTTGGGTATATGTGATCTAACTTTCTCCAAGGTCTCTGTCACCCACGAGGTACTTATGGTAATTAATAACATACTATGAATATCAGGTTGACCTGCTGCGTAAATACGTACATTAAGTTTATGTTCATTATTCCTGGTCTTTTGAGTTAAGAAACAGAAGTTTTGCCCCATAAAACCTACTGGAATGCTGTGAGTCTTTTGATTAGGATTCCACTCACACAAACTGACATTACAGAGCTGTTAACTCTGTTAACTCCAGAGGGCACAGATAACGAAATGTCCCAAATATTGAGCCCTTGCCAAGACACTGCACCGCATAAGACAGCTCTCAATTAATCATGATGAGAGTCTTTCCCCCATATCTAAATGAAATCTCTAATTTGGGATAGAGATTAAAGATTCTTTGGGGAATGCAGGAAAGGTTGATGTGAAAGTTCTAGAAACTTGAAAATAAAATTAGATCTACTCAATATTCGTGAAGTCATGTCAGTGACGACGCAAATAGATTGTCATCTTGTATTTTCCAATGCCCATGCTTCAGTACACCTGTATCAACCGTCCACTGGTTCCCACTCAACTTTGAAGAAATTACTGGAAACTGTACAAATTGTTTTAAAAATGGAAGCTTACCATATCAAATATGATCTTCTGTCATCTCTGATTTTTAAATTTTGTCTAATATTCATGATCATAAATACATAAATGTAAAAGGACGATGTAGCATATGTACTAGATAAATATTTGTAGGTGAACCTTTGTTTCATCAGTTAAGTATACTGATGTACACTGGCGTAAATATCAGCCAAGATTTGCTTGTGCTTACTTAAGAGAAAAATCAAATTTCTTCAGCAAACTCATTTTATAAAGAAATGGCACACATTTAACTCCTATCCAATTTAACAGAAATCCCCCACCTCTTAGGTAGCACAAACCCTAGGTTGTTGTTTAAAATTTAAGAGCAAATTGATGTGATTTTCTATGAATGTTTAATTTAATTTACTTTATTAAGCATTGGGGAAAGGTACTTGAAGAGAGGGGAGGTGTGAAAACTCAACCTTCTTATTACAGCATCCAACACCCACTCGGGGCAGGTACCAGACCTCAGGAAAAGCCTGTGGTGATCTTTGTTAAATAAAATAACAGAATTGGTCTCTGAAGAGATTGTTGGTAACTTAATTTTTTTTCTGTTTTTTTCTTTAGGCTAGCCCTGCTCCTATAATTGTCAACACAGACACTTTGGACACTATTCCTTATGTAAGTAACAATTTTATTAAGATTTTATTGTAAAAGTCTGGTGGTACACGATTAGCTGAATTTAATAGTTACTGCATAATTAGTTCTATCCAATTGGGATAATCTGATAAAATGATATGCATAATTGGTTTCGTGAATTTTCTTTTGTTGTTTCCTGAACCTTGGCTTAGTCATGCAAGCATGTCTCTTTTGTCTGTATTTTTAGAGTGGCCAGTCATGAGAGGGGAAAGTATAGGCAAATGTGTTTAAAAGACAGTTTGCGTGCTAAGTGATTCCCTGAAAAGAGGCTAGTAGCCCACATGGCAAACATTGTGTTTCTGGCTAAACAAACATTTGGAGAAATTCCTATTGCATAGCCTGGAACCTGGTTGATAAATAAATAGACTCTTTGGGGCTCCTAATAGAAATGGAAGGAAATTTTTACAGAAAAAAATTTCACATAATAAAATATACAAATTTGTGAATATGTGGACTATGGAATACCAAGGGCACCACTGAGCATGAAATAAGAGGATGGATAGACTACCAGCCTATCACTGAACAGAATCATTATGGTGGCCCAAAATGTGAGGATAGACTCTACCTCTAGAGACTGGCAATATGTTAAGCTGTGGGAGAATGGCTGCTATTGTGGATTTCTGTGAGTGTTTTGCGATGGTTGATAGTGACCAGAGACCACAAGATAATCACACATCCCTGCAGATAGATGGTGTGGAGCAGATAGAAGGGTCAGTGGGATACATGGCAACAGATTCCTGGCTTTTAAGTGAGGAAAGCATATGAAGTTCTTATAATTGGCACAGAGCAGGTACGTGCTACTCACCAGATGTTCTCAGAGGCACTAAGCATATCCTGGACACAGACGAAGCAGAGAACTGTGAAACATACAGAGCACATAGCTCTTTAAATGGGGCAGCAATGACTTGAGGCCATTTTGACAAATCATGTAATGTTTCAAGAGAGATTGAAACTGTACATCTTTATGTAAGCATTTATAATTCCTAAAGATAACAAATAATATGTCCCAAAGTTCAAACAACAAATTCCAAACAAAGGATGTCTCACCCATGGGCCACGCTTTGAGAAATACAGATCTCACAGAACTGGAAGTACCATGCAGGCTCTGCGAGCCAGTACTCAGACACAAGGAGCAGCATTCAGAGCTAGAATACAGTGCTGGGAATTGACTAAACTGGGACACAGGGTCAGGACAGAAATAAAAACAGACTTAGCATCAACAGATGCTGAATCAGTGGAAGGTTTGAACTAGCGTCTCTTAAGTCTTCTTGAATAAGAATAGTTAAGGACTAGAAGGTGAATATGTTAAACTCCCTAACATGAATTTAGTAGGCTATGCAATGTTAAGGGCTCCATAGAATTCAAGAAAGTAATATATTAAAGTCCTTTGGTGTCTGCTACATTTTTAAATCATTCATCCTACCTTCTTTTCCAAATAACTAACATTGTTATAAGTATTTAACAAATGTGTCTAATTTAGTAATCCTAACAATTTTGTTAGGATTCTATTAATTTTATATTTTAAAAATTGAAAAAAAAATTGTGTGAGGTTCAATGTGTGTTTTGAGCTTTAGTAAAGTTTCTTTTACAGGAGGCCCAGAGGGCCAGGAGAATGATTCTAAATATAGAGCAGTATTGGGTGGGGACAGGGGCAACCTCTAGAAAATCTCAGAGACCTGGGCTGCAAGAGGCTAAACTGGATGCCCCAGGGAAGAGGGATGCTTGTGAAAGTGAGATGTGATGGGTGAGTGGGTTGGGAAGCACCCTTTCAGAGGCATGGGGAGGAGAGCAAGGGGATGGGATGATGAACGCCCAGGGTGACCAGGAAGGAGGGCAACTAACAGAATGTGGCTGGCTTATGGGAGGGCCAGGAAGGGAGACAATATTTAAAATGTAAATAAATAAAATAATTAAAAACAAAACAAAACAACAACAACAAAAACAAATAAACTATAGGTCCTTCTCCTGGTGGGGGTGATTGAAAATCGAGTCCTAAGGAGGTCAGGAACTCCTAAGTATTGTGTGCTGTAGGTAGAGTAAGAAGTAAGCCTAAGTATCCTGACTATTGCCTAAAGGCTTTTCAGCCTCTATCTTGATGCCCTTTGTGTTTCTCTCCTACCTCCCTACATACTCAACCTCTCAACTTCAGAACAAAGCTTGCCTATATACCCTGTCAATGCATGGAATTTTGCTAGAGAGAGCTTGCTACAGAAGCCCTGCTTCAGCATAGGGCCCCGTTTATTAAGGAATTCTTTATTCTTAACAAATCTGTTCGGCATAAGACTGTTGACAAAGCAGAAGAGTAATATGTTCTAGTCACCTTTCAGTTCCTGGGATAAGACAATTACCAAAGGCAAGATGGGGAAGAGAGAGTTTACTTGACTTATCAGGTCACAATCCATCATTGAAAGAATTCAGGGAAGGAATCAAGTCAAGTCAGGAGCTTGAATTAGAAAACATAAAGGAATGCTGTTGGCTGGTTGCCGCTTTGATTGACTCCCCGGTTCATGCTAAGTTAGTATTCTTATACAGTTCAGGTCTACCTGCCTAGGGATGTCACTGCCTACGGTGGGCTTGAACCTTCCATATGAGTCAGGACCATCCCCCACACACTTGGCTACAAGACACTCTGATCTGAGCATTCCTTCAAGTGAGACTTCCTCATTTAACTTAAGCTGTTTCAAGTTGACAGTTGACAGTAACACAGACACTCTGCTTTGTAGAGGCAATCATGGATCACAGAGGGTTGGTTTGACAAATCGAACTACGTCTTGTAGTGAATGGATAGTATTTCCAAGATTTCTATTGGAGTTCTCGTGGTTTCACTGTGACATACAGGCATGTAAAAAGGGATTATCAATAGGCTCTAAACACAGAGTTTATACAGACCTGCTCAACTGATGTCCCAATTGATTAGCTAGTAAAAGCAGCCACATATAGCCAATTAACCAAGTTGCTCTTATTCTCTTAAATGTCAACTCGATAATCTATCTTTAATTATACTCCAAGCTTTCTTTTTCTGATTAATCATATATTTTCACTAAGTAAAAACCTTTTTTTGATTCTTTTAAGTGTAAGGTCTATGGAGAGGGATGCTGAACAGCTCAGAATGATGAAAACATAGGCAATTCCATTGTGGTATGTTCCTAAGCAACCCACTTAATCTTTCTGGCGCTATAAGAATCGATAAGACATAAATTATAATACCGACCTCAGAGAATGAATGTTAAGGAAATTAAATTGGGTTTTATATATGAAAATGAAATCATGGTTGTTTGGCTTCTAATTAGTAAAAATGTGTGTGATTTTTTAAAAAAAATACTGATTTATACAGCAACACTTGGCTAAACTCTGAGAGAATCTGATAAATATGGATATCTTCTTCCAGATAGAGTAGCTGTGAATGAGATGTTTATTGAAAATTGCAGGTTTAGTGTACAGCCATTACAGTGGATATCTTTGGCTCTTGATATAGGCTCAGTGTCCCCCCATTTCCCTAATGCACTTGGTAGGTAACCTTGAAGAATTCACTGTTCCTTTCAGAGTCTATTTTCTATTTTCTCATTCCCCAGTGCTCTCTACTTTGTTTGCCTCTTTCTTTCCCATGTTCTACTTGTTCACATAATTTCAGCTCTATTTAATGAAAAAATGACTTCAGAGTTCCCCGAGGTATTTTAGTCATGTTGCATAAGAACATTTCCTTCTTTAAAAATATTACCTGAATGACAAGTTTCAGCTTGTATTTTGAAGTTCCCCTCAAAAATAATTTTCTTATATATAAGTGTACTAATTTTGCTGATGAGTAAATTAGATTTTGAGATGTAAATGGTTCTAATGAAAATGGTTTCTTGGCATATATTCAAAGGCTAGTCAGACTGAAAGAAGTGTCCAGATTCAAAGGAAAATTTTGTGTCTAATGAAGGTACAAGAGATATTTAGAAACATTCTGATTTTTCAAGAAGGTATGGAACATTAGAGTCCTGCTATCAATAAGGTTTTCATGTTTGTTTTCCCTAGAAGCCTAATTACACATATTGTCATTTATTTCAAGGTCAGGTATGACTCTGCATGTGGCACAGCTCAGCCTTGCATGAAATGTATGAGTCTATAAAATTTAAAATCTCTCAAAGAGACTCAATTGGACAGAGTGGGGTTGGGGTGGGGGGAGAAATCTTATTTCAAAACTTTATTTGCTACATTTTACTCATTTTTCTCATGCCCTTTTTAGACATATTTTTATGCTAAAACCCCAAAATATTCTGTTCAGAATATTTTGTATATACAAGTGTATGGACGAGCTGAGCTCTCTGTGGCTTTCATGCCTGGATCCTTCTCTGATGACATACTTTATCCTTCCAGCAGGCATGTCAGAGTCAATAATGAGTCCCTTCTGCTTTCTGAAAAATAAGATTAATTGAAGAAATTCTAGAATGTCTTGTGTTCCTCCAAACCTCTCTAGTGTTCAACTGATAGGTTGGTAGTTCTTTAGAAATGAGTCCTGGGAAGCAGAAGCCTTGAGAATCACGAGTCTTCAATCTCTGCCAGTAACTTGGAAATCAATTACTGCAAATGTGCCATATTTCAGGCAAATTTAGCATAGCCATTGAATACCAACGCTTCACTTAATGCTTACTGCAATCCCATATAACAATAGTTCTTGGTTCAAAGCAGCCATGAGATCAGTGGCATAAAGCAGTGATAATCTATTTCGCATATAATCTGGTCCTTATTTCATCTGTGAAGCATGAGGTGAGCTGGATCAGAAGATAGAATCATGGTGAGTACACAACAGTACAGGACCACAAGTCAAATCTTGTAGGGCCTCTGTCTGTGTTGAGCTCACTTATAACCTATGGTCCAGAACAAATCATCTTGCTGCACTCAAGAAAGGAATGAGTAAATGTATGATAAGCCATAAACCGTAACACATCATGGCTTTAGAGAACTATCACATGATACAGGAGTAGAAACTTAGCTTGCATAAATAGAAGTGGTGGGAGAGAAAAGGCCATCAGTGTTAAGTTCGTTCTTTGGGAAAGACTTCCAAGAATGTAGAAGAGGTAGGAAGTAGAAGAGAACAGAAAGGACAAAAGAAGAATTAGATTACAAAGAGTATGAGAAGGCCCATAGTAGTCATCACTTCCTGAACTTGGCTCAAGAAGATCACTTATGTGAAACGCATTGGGAAACAATCGTGACAATATAAACTTGCCAGACAAGTCATTGCCTTGCAAACATCGTCACAGTTTTGGATCAGAGGCCAAGATGGTGATGGAAAAAGTAAAAAAGGGTACACCATATGAGTGAAGGAAGAAAAGTGGATGAGAGAAAAATACATATACTTTGGATTCTGGAGCAAATGAACATTAGTATTGGTTGGCAGTAAAGGTTCACTTGGGGAGCTGGGGAATAGGTTTGAGACTGAGAGGTGTCTGATAGCAAGATATAAACTACGCAAGTGCCTGGTAAGAGGAGCAGAAAGGTGATGGGAAAGGTCTCTTAGGAACACGAGGTATTATAGAAGTGAGGGATAACAACACCCTTAATTGTGAAGATAGACACTCACAAAATGATTTCTTTAGATCACTGTGTACAATAGCAGAGCCTTGTGATACAGGCTTGTGTTCACATGGAAACAGACAGCTTTATAGAAGACGTTTACTATTTTGAACCATCTTAGGAATGATTACTCCTGGTAAAATATCTTTAGAAGGGTTTTATGAGGTTAGTGCACTTATCCTTCAGCTAAACAGGTTTTCTTATTTCTTACTGCCTTATGAGCACTACTAAAACTTATATTGTTTATGATGGCTTTATCTAAAATATTGCTCAGAGATGAAAAATTCTTACCTGTCAGAAAGCAGTTTAATTTTGGCTAAACTGTGCTCATGAGGCAAGAAAAATTCATCCATAGAGGCAAGGCCATCAATACTTATTCCACTATTGAACCTAGCCAATTTAAGTGCATTTCTCAAATGTCAAAATCAGTAGATTCTCTTACTCTTTAACTTGTCATCACACTCTAGAGGCAAGATGTGGAGCAGAACTATACTGTTCATATGGTAATATGCATATGAAGTCCCTGGAGACTGGAAGATGTACAGGAGCCTTAGGGCACAGCTTGGAAGTTTGCATTGCTGACAAACTCTCATATAACGCTGATGTTGTTAAACTTTCTTTCTTTTAGCACTGAATATAATGACACAGACTAGTTTTCTTTTCATGCATACCTGGGTTCTGAGCCACCAGTTAGTATGTGTCATTGGCTTAAGTCATATTGTATGTCTAAGCCTTGATTTCAATTTGTGTAAAGTTAGTTTAACATTGACCTTGTAGAGGGTTTCATGAGTAGTCTGCTAGCGTGTAGGTGTTTAATTAACATTGATCACAGTCAGAAAGTAGGGTGAGGCCATGCCTTTGATTAAGTAAAATATTCCTACAACTTAACCTTGAGTTGCTACAAGAATACAGAAGGCATAGCTACTTCACATAAGACTAATAGTTATGCTGGCCGGCTACACACCCACATCGAGAGCTGTGCACGCAGGATATGTGTGGCCTATGAACGAGCAACAGCAGCAACATTGCCGGGGAGCTTATAATGAAAGGACTCGAAGGTCTCAGACAAGACTACCTATATTGAAAACTATTTAACAAAAGCATAGAACGCTTGTATATTAAATCTTAATAAGTGCTACTAGGAAGACAGAAATCCCTTTCTTGGTTTGGGCTCCTTATCTTTTTCCTTTCAACACACGCTTTTCCCCGACCTTGTACAATCTTCCCATTTTTTCACACTTTTTAACCCTACATTCTTGTGCATTTTTTTGTTTCTTCTTTTCATTAATTTATTTGTTCTCTTTACATCCTGATCGCATCCCTCTCCTCCCAGTCTTCCCCTCAAACAGTCACTACACCACACCCCTCACACTTTTCTTTGAGAGGATGGAGACCACCCCTCCAGGTATCACCCCACCCTGGCACATCTTGTCACCTCAGTACTAGGCACATCCTCTTCCACTTGCTCATAGGATCTAGTCAGTTCAGTTCATTGGATATACTTAATGAGCATCTGCTATGGGCTACTAGTTTCTAGGTTCAAGTTTCTTAAAGAAGCTAACAAGTCTGTTAGTTATTAAGATAATATACTATTATAAATTTATCTCTTCAATTACATGAGCCACATTATCAGTGCTAAAGAACCAGTATGGGTAATGGACACCATATTAAATAATGATGTTTAAAGAGGATGTCCTGGAACAGGGGGATGGATAGGAGGTGTACTACTTAGCTTTTTGTCAACTTGACACACACTGGTATCATTATAGAAGAAGAAACTTCAATTGAGGGAGTTTCACCGCTAGATAAGTCTGTGAGCAATGGTATAGTGCATTTTCTTGACTTTTGATTAATTTGGCTGGGCCCAGCTCAATGTGAACAGTGCTCCCCCCAGGGTGCTATAAAAAGGCAGACCGAGCAAAGTCATCAATAGCAAACAAACAGGCATCACTTCTCCTTGGCCTCTGCATCAGCAGCTGCTTCCAGGTTTTGGCCCTCTATGAGACCCTGCCTTGACTTCCCCCACTGTGAGACTTTCATATGGAACTGAAATGAATGTAAGCTGAAATAAATCCTTTCCTCCCCAAGTTACGTTTGGTCATGGTGCTTAATCACAGTAATTGAAACCTTACCTAAGACATGAGGGGAGGTAGAATGGGGAAAGAAGGGTGGACATAATGATATTTTAATCTATACATTTATGACATTCTCAGGAATAAAGAAACATAAAATAAAGAAATGCAAATGATAAAATAATGAAACTATTACATGTCTATTATTCCAGAAATTTCTGCAAACAGAACTGCCAGATAATGAGTTAATAGTAAGTCAATTAGATAACAGATGTACTTTTCAAAAGTTAAGAGACCAGGGCTAGAAAAATGGCCCAGTGTGCAAGATCATTTATTGCTCTTCCAAAAGGGCTGAGTTTTAGTTCACAGATTCTATGCTTTTTGAGCTGCTCACAGTCTCATATAATTCCAGGTTCTTGTCCTCGTACACACACATGCACATGCACATCTACACGCACGCACGCGCGTGCACACACGCACGCACACACACACACTTACATAAAGCAAAACACATGATTATACCACACATAAACAAAAATAATACAATCTTATGTAATGACTATCTATAATTATATTACCTAATTTGTAATCAACTTGTCCTTCCAACTTTTGTGAGTTGTTTTGTTTCCTTTACTTTGGGGTTATTGCTAAATCTATGCTCAGTACTCTTTCAGACTCATGGAGTATCCTCATGTTCAGAAAGAGTATGTTTTATGGTCTTCTGACTTTGATCTCCAAAACTCTCATATGTGGCAATAGAAGTCAATGTGAATAATTACTAGACATTTTCATAAAATTTCAGTTATTCTTTCATTATTTCCTTAGTGTGAAGTCAAAATAAATCTCAAAACTGGGTGAACATTTAAATAAAATTAAACTGACCTACTGACCCACTCACCATCCTACTTCCATGTTTCTTCTTCATGCTACACTGTATAGAGTGGTGGGCTGGCTTCTCTAGATAACATTACATACTCTGAGGAAAGCTTTTATAAATATTTACTCTATGTGTGTGTGTTTGTGTGTGTGTGTGTGTGTGTGCACCTGTTCTGTTTTCATGCACACCAGAAGAGGACATCAAATCTCATTATAGATGATTGTGACCCACCATGTGGTTGTTGGGAATTGAACTCAGGGCTTCTGGAAGAGTAGTCAGTACTTTTAACTACTGAGTCATTCCCCCAGAAAGCCTTTATTTTAATCTGCCACATTGGACTTAAAGTGGAAGATAATGGGAAAATTAACATTTGTCCACATAGAGATTATTGTTGGTGAGACGTTGCCATGTAGGTCCTTTTTCTAGACATGGATGGTATAAAGGTGCATGATGCATATACCTAGGCATAGAGATGTTTCTGCTCAAAGATGTTTATCTTGACACAGTAAGGTCTGAAAAAGTCTGAAATAATCCTGGGAAATATGTGCATAGCTGCCCAATGATATTACTTCTCAAGATGTCTTGAGGCTGATTAGAAAATCCACAGTCCATCTCAGGGCTATAGCATCCTAACCTTAGAGATTGGGAGCCTTTTCCCTTACCCGTAAGTAGAGATGATATTAACCATCTCACATGGTGTATGACGTAACCTCAACCTGAGGAATGTTGCTCTAGAATTTCCAATGTACTTTTCCTACTTAGTCAAGACCCTAAGGTGAGCTAAAGGGGAAGTGAAACATAAGTAGGAAATAGTGTATACAGAAGAGACAAATAAAATACTAACTAACAGCACACAAAGTATAAATATAAGACAGTGTGCGATAATTTGAAACGGTCTTTAGTCTTTTTATAAATCATTTGGGCCCTTTCAAAAATATTATCATAGTCTATTGAAGAAATAATGAGTTAGAAAACATGATTGTGCCTGTTGTAAAAAAAAATATGCTTTAAGTCTGCCTGGTTCCTTCCTTCATATCCTACGGGCTTCATCTGAACTAATGCTGCTTCTGGGAAGGGGAGGTTAGAGGTCCAATTAGATTTTATAGCTCTTGGATGAGTTGTGTGGGAATTAATAAGAAACACTGACGATCCAGATTTGTCACTCTCCCAGGATAGATGATACACTTCTTCAACAATAGCATCTTTGCCCAGAGGATGCTGAAGATGATGCACAAAGAAACATGAGAACTTTTCTCACTACAGTTTTATATCATTTCTGATTGCTGCATTTTATGCATTATAATAAACAAAGCAGTATTGTTGTAATTATGAGGGAAAAAAGCTACCCTACAGGTTAGCCTTTGTGGGAGATGCAAATGCATTCACTGCCAATAGGAATATGAGGGAATATACTAAGTGATCAATGATAAGTGAAAGTTCTTTTCACATAATAATTGTGCCAGTCATTCATCTGCACGATTAGTGTTTGCCTTGTTTCTCACTGTATACCAGTGGCTCCTAGCACGCAGTATTAGCCATATAGAATTGTTCTTTGCTTGACTTTAAGTGTCAAGGACTACCTAACCCAGGTCTCTAAACATAGTAGGATATGAATGAGCATAGAATATGCCACTGTTACACCCAATTGTGTTCAGATTGAAACATTTTAACAGAATGACTATTGTCTGAAAATGTGTATTAATCTGGTAATATATGTGTATTCCCTTTTACCACATGACTCAAGGGCATGTAACCACCTGAAAGTGATGTCAATTTATTGGCTTAATTTGAAAACTGACATGTTCATTCACAACCTCTTCCACCACACTGTGACCCCATAAACTAGTGTCCTTTTTTTGTCAAGTGCACTTTTGAAGAAAATTAAGGCAGTCCTACAAAGATAATCCTGGTTATTGGGATGAGAACACAGTAGTGAAAGGAAAAACCAGGAGTAAAAGCTAGACCTGAATGAAGATATGAATAATTCAGTAAGTAAGAAATGAGTCTTCTTTCATTTGTACAAGCATCCTACTTGTATTAAACTAAAACACTGCACTTCAAACAAAAGGCAGAAATACATAAAACATTTTTCATGGTCTTGGGAACAAGCCTTGAAGCTTCAAATAATTTGTCAAGTTGTTGAGTTTGTTTTGGTTTTTGAGACAAGGTTTCTCTGTATAGCTCTGGATGTAATAATATTAGACTAAACTGGCCTTGAACTCACAGAGATCTGCCTATCTTCTGAGTGTTGGGACTAAAGGTGTGCACCATTGCCACCAGGCAAATTGGTGAGTTTCTAAACTGACTGCTCTATACTGATATTTTTTAAGGACTCTTGGGAGATGACTACAGTTACTTACCCTCTGGGAAATGAGAGTGATATCTTGCTTCAGTGAAATACTTTCCACTGCATTTTCAGTTCCCCAAGTGTCTCATACCTCAGTCCTAAATTATTTCTCTTCTGTTGTCATTGAGGAATTCCAGGTTCATCTGAACATCTGAAAATCAAGATGAGCTTCCGTTTAATGAGAGTAGCTTTACTGATTTACAAGGCACGTTAGGGGAAATGAGTTTTAATAGCCCCAGTTTCTGTGAACCGCCCCCAAATGGTGTGTTGCCCAAAGATGTTTTATTTTGAATAATCAATGACATGAACCAATGAAAATCAATCTCCTGAGGTTCCATATGGAGGAAAAAATTCATGAAATATGAAATCCTAATATCAAATAGCCTGCAATGAAGTTTAGAAAATTTTTGTTTATTTTTCTTTTCTTTCTTTTCCCTTCCTTTGGTGGTTTGTTTGATTGCTTGTTTGTTTGTTTGTTTTTTCCTTGAAGGAGTTATGCTCAAATAAAGTAGACATAGCATTTTAGAAATATTAACATGGTATTCTAGGAATGAAGATTCCCTCTTAGTATGTCTGAGTATAACGTGGGCAAAGGCTTGAGGTGTTAACCAGCCACCAAGATGATTCCTTAGTGAAGTTGAGTTTAAAATCATTGTCTTAGAGTTAGAAAATAGGCTTTCCATTCTGACACTGAATCTTAAAATTGTAGAACTTGCATTGATAATTACTTTTGGAAGAATTCAGTAATGACTGTGTGGAATAGATCACAAATCCCTAAATGATGTTCAAATATATAGTCCCTTTACCCGGTTTGACTCTGGAAGGCTACTTGAAGGAGCCTGCTTGATTCATTGAATATACTCCTTTCGGGCAAAGAGCAAGCTTGGTCCCTGTCTAACTTGGTCACTGACTTAGCCTTGCTAACACAGCCATCCATGCAAAGAACATGCTCCAGGTTCAGAGATGTTCAAGCTACTAAAACACCCTCTGAGGGTTGTTCCTCTGACACGTGTCACCATTTATGAGTCGTAATTGGGTTAATTAAAAGAAGAAGCATAGACAGAGCTTGAACAGCGTAGCTTAAGGGCTCCCAATGTTGCAAAAAGAAACTTACAAGTTAATTCATGGCTCTAACTTTTAGGTCATGATCATATCCTGAGGTCTAATGTTATGAAGAACAGTAAAACATCAAGCTCGTCTCAGACGCGAGAACTCAAGAAACTTTCCCCATGACCCACCCTATAAAGTTGCCTGTGTCTAAAGGCCCATTTCACCATCTTTCTATGTACTTCATGTTTCTTTGGTAGCTTGGTTTAGCACTTATCTTCTTTGGTATGGAAATGACTGGCTCTGTTAAGATGAAATATCATATTGGTGTGACAGAGGGCACAGATCTGACATCTGGAAGAACTGGTTCTTGGAGTGAGAAGCAGCAGAGCTGCCTCCTTAGTGGCATGAACTCGAGAAGTTACTTAACCTCTCTGAGCCTTGGGCTCTTGTTTGAAAATAATGTGGGAAAGTAAAATTATCTCATCATGCTGCTATGAGAATGAACCAGCTTCATTCACTGTTTGACAGGAGGGTCTGAACAATAATAAGATATTTTATTTTATACCATCCGGCATTTTGCATATGTTAATCTCTTAAATTCCAACAATAAGCCGTGAGAAGTATGATTGTGATCTCCACTTTTAAGGTGAAAAATCTCAAGCGAAGAAATGACTAACTTGCCCAAGGTCTCACATTAAACACCGAGGTCATTCAGCAGGAGTAGCATTATCCTTCTGATTTTTAGTAGTCACAATAAAAGTTAATTTTCTGAGTTCCTTAGAGATGGGGAAAAGGGTAACATTCAAAATCAGCTGAGGTTGTTATATACCTCAACAAGAAAGGATGGCAAAGCTACAAAAGTTGGGGGGACTCAAAAGTGGACAGCTGGTGGTGATGGTGCTATGTCTAATAACAGAGAGATTGTGAGCTGAAATAAATGAATGCAAACTCCCTAGGCAGCATACTTCCATGATGCCTATTTTATTCTATCCTGAAAATATCCATAGAAGAAGCCATTATTTTAAGGCAAAAGAAGCTAAAAGATATTTTGAGATGATGAGATTCTGACGTTTATGTCATTGGTTAATGGTTTCTTAGGTTTGTCTCAGATCCTCAGATGCCTCCCCAAACTGGCTGTCACATGAGGAAGTCTTTGTGGGCAGCCAGGGTTCAGTCTCTCAACCATGAAATGCCTGGGCTACCCTGACCAAACATTGGCACATTCATTATTTTGCTCCTTTTAATCTGTCTTATGTTGACTACTGAAAGAAACAGAGTAAGCTTTGGCTCATGTAACAGAATGCCTTTGCCACATTTCTGGCTACGGAAGTCTGAGGTCAGGGTGCCAGTGTGATGGAGTTCAACTGAGGCCTCTTGGCTAGTTTGTAACTGACCATCTTTATGTTCTATCCTAACATGACAAAGAATAGAGACTAGAGAAGATTCTGTCCTGTAACTTTTGTAAAGACTCCAATCCCATCGTGAAACTCTTACTCTTAGAATCTACTTACTTCCAGATGGCCCCATCTCTCAATACTGTTTCATTAGGAATGGGAATTTCAGTTATTCATTTTGTGAATAGACAACCAGTCCATGTCAATGCTCATTCCATACCTCTCTGAAGTGCAGTGTTTCTTCATTCATACAATATCTATTTTTTGTTTATTCTTAAGTCTCCACCCTCAGCTTACATATTAAACAGAACAGGTCACACACAACAGAGAAGTTATCACCATGAGTGCTCTGAAAACAATAAAACAAAACCATGTGGTCATTCCATTGGGCGTTAAAAGATGTGACTCCTTTGGAATGTAAGCTCACTGGAGGTCTCTGTGTGAAAATGAAGTATGAGATGTCACCAGAAAACAAGAAATGTTGCTAACCAAGAAAGCATCTTTTTGTTGAACTTCTTCTTTTGCTCAGTCTATTCCACATTTTTTTTCACTTTGAGATGTTTTATTTGTTCGCTTATTTCTTCTTTTACTTCACTTCACCATTAGTTCAACTTTGAAAGGCATATTAGATCACTGGGAGATATCCTGATTTCATTCTGCTTCAATTTCATTCTGCATCAATGTGATAACAAATTCTTGTCCCATTGGCTTGCTAAATGTTTCTTATGTAGAGCCCATCTTCTTTTTACTCAGAAATCTTAGAACACATCTCTTAATCTTAATCTCCTAGATTATTGTAGTTGCTTTTGAAATTACTAAAATTACTTCTGGTGTTCATCCCTAAACAACAGACACACACACACACACACACACACACACACACACACACACACACACTTTCTTCTTCTTCTTCTTCTTCTTCTTCTTCTTCTTCTTCTTCTTCTTCTTCTTCTTCTTCTTCTTCTTCTCCTTCTCCTTCTCCTTCTCCTTCTCCTCCTCCTCCTTCTCCTTCTCCTTCTTCTCCTTTTCTTCCTCCCCCTCTTCCTCCTCCTCTTTTTCTTCTTTTCTTCTCCTTTTGCTCTCCTCCTCCTCTTTCTCATCCTACTCCTCCTCCTTCTTCTTCTTTCCATCTCCTCCTCCTTCTTTATCTATTGTCCCAATTCTGTGCAATTCCAAAAATCACTTATGATCCTGATATTTAATCACCTAAATTCCCTTAATCACCACTTAACATTAGAATATATGATATTTGTGTCTCTTTATTTGGTCTTACCATCTCCACTGCCATACCCTCCCTTCATCTGAGCCGTTTCTCTTGCCCTTACACCCTGTCTTCATACTATGCAGTTGTTTCCTGAATTCACTATGTACTTGATTGCTCTTGACTTGCTAGTTTTCTATTGTGCCTTATTATTTTGTTTTTTTTACCTGATTTTCTCCTGCATTTCCTCCATAATATGCTCCATAGGCTACAATTCTTCTTGAAATTGCTCCACACACTTGTGATTGTGTCACTAAGAATGGGTATCAGTGGATACCCAAATAAAAGTGATAAAATTATGGGAAAAAATGGTTGTTATGGTGTGGCACATTTTAAGAGATCTAGAATACTTCTGCTTTAATTCTTTTAAGCATGAGGCTACCCACTCCTCTTTTTCTGCCATAGTTCAAGTGACTGCTGTAGTTCTAACCATTACCTCATTACATTATAACATTACATTTCAGGCAAGAAGAGCCATTTACGTTTGTCCCCTACCCTTTAAGGATACTTTCAGAATTTCCACACAATCAATTATTTACTTGCAATAGGTAGTAATGTGATTTTATCCAAGAAAAGGTATAATTTTTAATGGAGGAATAATTTTTGGAAGAACAGAAGAATGTTAATAATGAGAGGTAACTGATGATACTTGCTGGAGTCATTTCCTGTATAGTATTAACAGTTTCCCTTATAAGTGAAGTAATCATTTCACTTCTATCTTTCTGGATGCTATCTTTTGTCTATAGCAGGCACATGCTGTGTGGAACATTTCTGTTGTCTCTGCAATTCTGCCTCCTTGACTTTTCCCAATCCTCAATGTACATGTGTTGTTTCTTGTGTGTCTCATTGTTTCAAGTTTGTAGAATAGCATTAGTTGTTCCTTTTACTGGAAATTTCTTCCCCACTCTTTTCCCTTCTTTGAACTCCCTGCTGGTTCTTCTGGAGCTGATCTTGTATTCAGTTCTGTACTCACATAGCTGCCCTTGCATTTGACCATGAACTTCTTAAACAGAGACTATGTTTTATTCATTTCTAAATGCCAGGACCCAGAACATGCCCAGAAAGAATAACATGGATTTAATCACAGGGATTCAATGCATTTTAAAATCATAAATATATATATATATATATATATATCCTTAATATGTTTATAAGCAATTAGTTATTACTGACATGTCACCTGTCAAACATCAGGCCAGATATAGAGATTGACTAAACAGAAACATTTACTGTCCTTCCTGTGGGATTCCTTAATATGAATTTAAATTCATATTAAGGGAGAGAAATAATAAACAAATGATAATTATTCTTGTAAAAAAGAGTGATAAAAGGCTGGAAGTAAGCTATGCATGGTGACATACAACTTTAATCCCAGAAATTGGGAATCAGAAAGAGGCAGATCTCTCTGAGTTCAAGGCCAGCCACATCTGCAAAATGGGTTTCAGTACAGCCAGGGCTACACAGAGAAACCCTCTCTCAAAAAAATTAAAAAAAATTAAAAGAATAGGAAAAGAGAGGGGGTAAGGAGGAAGGAAGGAAGGAAGGAAGGAAGGAAAGAAAGAAAAAAGAAAGAAAGAAAGAAAGAAAGAAAGAAAGAAAGAAAGAAAGGAAGGAAGGAAGGAAGAAAGAAAGGAAGAAAGAAAGAAAGCTGTACCAGAATGTTTGGGTGTTACTCACTGTACATGTCCCTGTTAATTTATTTGCATATGGTATTTCATTCTTACTCATGAGCAGAAATGAGTGAAATTATTTGTTCTTTTTTTTTTTGAAATTATATAAAAAGTTTATTGGAGTCCCAGGGCAAATATATATATATATATACATATATATATATATTCATATTTATTTTTATTAGATATATTTTTATTTACATTTCAAATGTTATCCCAATTGCTGGTTTCCTGTCCATAAGCCCCCTATCCTATCCCCCTTCCTCTTCTTCTATGAGGGTGTTCCCCCACCTATGCACCCACTCTTTATTTGTTCTTATGCCATGATAGGTTCATGCTTCTGAATGCAGCTGCCACCACAGAATAATCTAATTACATCCTTGTGAGATTTCATTGGCTAAAAAAAACATAACTCACCAGGCTTCAGATGAGGATCTAAATGTTCTTATGGATAATATCACCTTAAAAGAAATTGCTGTGCTCAATAAACCCTACTAAAATCATAGGATGTTCTTCTGTTATTTAGCACTTGATCAGCATGGACACTATTTTACATGCATTATTTAATTTAGACCTAACAATAGTGTTTAGATATATACTATTGTAGCTTTTTATATCAACCTGACATAAAGAGTCATTTACAAAGAGATACTCTATTTGATAATATGTCTTTATTAGATTGATCTATAGGAAAGTCTGGTGTTTCCACAGTTAGTAATTGATATGGGGCAGCCTGCCCATTGTGGATAGTGCTATAGCTGGGCACATAGGCCTAGGCTGTGTACAAAAGCACAAGCAAGCCATGGAGAACAAACAAGTAAACAGTTTTCCATGATCTCTATTTTAGTTCATGCCTCCAAGTTTCTTTCTTGAGTCTCTGCTGACACTCTGTCAGTAATAGAATATGACCTGCAAGTTATAAGATCAAATTGATGCTTTTCTTCTTGTGTCATTTTTATCACAATAGAAACACACTAAGATATACATTATGATAGTTACTTCCTTGCTTTATAGTATAAAATAAAACTCTAGTACAGGGGAAAGTGAGTTTAAATGGTTAAAATCAAGAAATTAAGAGAAGTCATATATAAAACCCAGTAGGGACTGGGTCTCAATCTCCCATTGTACAAACCAGCATACTAAACCCAGAGAAACCAGCATTCCTGGAGAGGATATGCAATGCAGTATGACAATTCCAAATACATGCAATCTGGATAAGCCCTCTAACAAGTCTCTCCAGAGACTCAAAGGTACATCTCAATTGGTGGTGCTCTGCTTTATACCAGTATTTCATGTTACATGAAAGCAGCTAAAATGATGGGTTTGCTCACTCTCATTCTGAACCAGCCTGGCACTGGCTATTCCTGTAGCCTTAAGCATATAGCATGTGAAATGTTCTCTCCTTCACGAACACTCCCATACAGAGTACCATTTCTTATATTCGACATTACCATAGTCCTTCATTTTGTGAATCTGGCTGCTTGTTAAAATTTAATGAAGACCCATTAGTCAAAAATATTAACATGGTGCCTCTACTGTGACAGTGGCCAATTTTTGGAAGCTGGAGGTTAGGTATCAAAACAGAAAAAAAAATTTTAAATCCTCCATTGATTTCCTTTCTCTGTGTTTGTGCTTTTTTATTGCGAGGATACCTGGAAGTATCATTTTCTCCTTTCTCTGGTTTATAGCTTTTCCATTAAAAAGTCATCTGAAAGACAATATGGCTAGAGAGTTTTACCTGAATCTTTCATTCTTTATTTCATCATTTTGTCTCATGGTTATTTGAGTGCTTACCAGACTATAATTGCCATCCTTGGCTTCTGTAGAGAACAGAGAACATATGATATGTCAGGAATTGTGCCAACTAGGAATTTTCCACCTCAGATAATTTACCTGATTCTCACACAACTTTGCAATTGGGTTATAAGCGTCCTTCTCAGTTAAGATATTAAAACCGAGTCCTCAAAATGTTAAGAATTAAGTCATAAACATTGAGTTGTAGTTGAACTCAGGCACTCTAATTGGGAAGCCCAGAAATTTGCACTGTCACATACTACACTAGCCAGTCATGGCTTAATTGCAGTAGTAGGGGAATATATGTGGATACAGTGGTAGGCTTTTACAAGAAATTCTTTTTGCTATATTTTGAGAGGGTTTTTACCTTACTTGAATTATTAATTTTTTTATTTTAATATCACAACATTATGATTTGTTAAATGAGACATGTTTAAAATGTCCAACGTTTAAAAAATTCTCCTCTCTTTCCAATGTCTTACTGGATCAGAATATGCAGCTCAGTTTAGAAAACCATGGTGTCATTTGTAAGGATCCTTTGGACTTAACTAAGAACCACTTCAAATTCATTTTCTCTGAATTGGTTGGCATGAGACACATATAAATTGCCAATACAGAGTTAAGAATAAGCCTGATTAAGGAATGTATCCATACGGGTAATAACTAACGGTTAAGCAGTTGCCAAGCAGGACCAGTTGAGCAAGAGCCGATGAGGTACAAGACGCATGAGTCAGGGTTGATGTGCTAAAAATAATTAGTCCCTGAATCCCACTGAGCCACAATTCAATGAGCAACGTAATTAAAACAGCCATGATCAGCTGTGATTTTAAAAGTGAGGATAGAATTATGGAAAATATTACCAAATAGGGCCAGTAGAGTTTGAAGCACGTGATCAGGTGATGATAGTAACGACAAGGAGGAAATAAGACTCCACAGTTTCAGAGCCAGCAGAAGATGTAGCCAGAGCCTCACAAAAACCTACCATGATGAAGTGATTACCATTCTGTTTTAGATAAGTGCAGCATATTATCTTGTAGTCTTCCTAAGTGTCATAATGAGTGTAAGTCTCTGAGTCCATATATTGTTGGATAAAAAAAACAAAACTTGAACCATTTAGCAAATAATTTTTAAAGTAGTAATGCTGTTTGATATGAAACTGGCTATTGGGAAATGTGTGGTAAACAAAGAAAATAGAAGTGTGTTACCCCAAAAGATTTACTACTTATGAGACTCCAAAGCTCTATTCTATTAGAGACCATTGATAAAAAGAGGCAAATAACTTGGGAACACAAACCTGGAAATGTTCAGTTTTCTGTAATTTTCCATGTTGTATCTGTTGTGGCTTTCTCCAAAACCTGGTACTTGTGTTGTTTTATGTTTGGAGAGTGAAATTAATTGTATACTCCAGTATTGCTTTGGATTTATGCTGGTTTCAGTGCCTTGGTCTTCTGAGTTACCATGACTGACTGGTTCATTCATATCTACAGCACTTCTCTCTCCCTAAGCCTCACATGCAGTCACAAAGAACGTGTTTTCCAACTCTTTCTGATTTTCCCTTGCCTGTCACTCTTCTTAACCATTGCATTCTTTAATTTTAAAGGGATAACATATTGGTTATCTTCAGAACAAAAACCTTCCAAAATGCCCATTACATTGAGAACCTTGATCTCTTCCTGTCAAACACACAACCCTTCCCATAAAGAACTCTTTGGGCTTAATTCAGTGTTAGCACATATGACATAATACTTAATTATGTATCTATGAATAACAGAATTTTAAAGAACATATCAGAGGAGAAATTATAGAACTCAGCAGCAGAGCGCTTATATAGTACATGGAGGCCATGGATTCAGTGTTTAACACCGTCCCCTAAAACATCTCAGAAATTGTTTACTTCTATTTCAATATTGTTAAACATTAATCAACTAATCCATTGAAGACATTAAGTGATACAATGAGAGGAGTGGGTTATTACTGATATGTCTAAGAAAGTCTTACACATGCAAGTTATGTAGATTTCTACACAAATAAAATTCAATGTACATGTGAAGAGGGAAGAAAATATATAGTGAATGATAATCACAGAAGTAACTAATATTGTTTCGAAGTCCATGAATATATAGTCCTCTTTACACCCAGAATCTTAAAGGTAGGAAGCGGTTCCCAAGGGAGATGGAACGTGAAAGAATGGCATCCTATAAGGACAGTTACATGCAAATAAAGACTCAGGGAAATGGGAGAACTTAGCAAATCTGGCAAAATAATTTTGCCTGGTGTCACAGGACTAAGTTCTAAATGGGCACAGTGAGCAATGAGGAAGAATTAGCTCTTGTCAGTAGGAGTTCTCACGGAACACTTGTTCACAACTCTGGCTCATGCCAGAAACCTGGGCTTTGAACTCATATCTGTCTGACATGAACCCAACCTAGCCTTCACTTCATCATATGTGGTCAGGTCAATAACTGTGTTTATGGCAAGGAGTTCTTCAACCACATCATCAGTTAAAATTTAAAAATAATTGAAAGAGCTGGCTGTTATGTACTATGTGGTAATTAATGACTTAGCTGCATGGCTTTCCATAGCCTGTTCCTAAAAAGTAACAACCACAGCAGACAGAGCAGCCATCATTTATTGTTAGGCCTTTCCATGTTTCTATTGGATTCAGAAAGAGAAAAAGGGAATGTGGAGCATATGCTGAAATGAAGAGTGTATGAAGAATTTAGGGAGAGTGCAGCGGTGAAAATGACAACAGTAAAGTGCTCATGTTTGAAACTATTAAAAATGTAATATGCATAGGAACAAAAACTTGAGTTTTGCCATAACTGATCAAAAATGGCAGCCTAGGCTCTACCCCATCCAACAACTTTGCCTCACAAAGCTGCCGTATGTCTGCCTGATTCAGCTGTCCTCCTGATCACGCAACCCCTTCACTGGCAGACTCTCATATTTGTGCATAACAAACAGTATAACATTTCTCAACTGGTACACTTTGTAGAAAGGCCTGCATGCCCCAAACCCAAGGAACAGGAGGCTATAATGAACTGACCCTTACTCCCAGTAAGTAAGGGTGTATATGTAACATAAGATAATAAAAGTGGAGCTTAAGAAATACAGTACAATGATTTGATACTTTTTAAATTTCTGTGAAAAAAGGAACAATAGCTTTTTGTTTCTACCCAGGAAAGTACATTGTTTTATGCTATTCTCAACCTCAGTCATTTTTTTTATTATTTTTATCTAGGGCAAAAGCATTTCTCTCAGCTGTATGCTGCTTCTTATTCTGAGCAGTACTGAATCCTTCCTCACTGTTGGAGGGTATGTCCTAGTTTTAGAGTACAATAAATTCTCTTACCATTCTTCTCAGTATTGAACTGCTCCCTGCTTTTCTTAATATTATTTTAGAGATGTGTAGCAATAGATCCTGCAGTACCATGCCTGTGCAGTAGTGTGACACTAACTGTGGAGAAGAATTTACAAGGCAGCGACATGCACCAGGTTCCCATCCCACAGACTTGATGAGTTCCACAAAGCAGGTCCAACTATTAAACTCATTTGCATTCTAATTATGCCATGCATTAACTTAGGGTATTATCACCCGTGTTCATTTGCAAGTTTACAAAATTGGTGATCTGCTCTTAGTAACTTCCCCATTAATTGGAATTAGTAAGGATTTTTAATAGTCATTTAATTAGTTTTAACTTATGGCTCTGCATCCATTATTAAGTTCTAGAGGGAACTTTTGCATGTTGAACAGAGTTGGGTAAGTTGAAGGCACAGGGTGTGACAGTTTGTGTGTCTTCTGCATGCTCTTTGGATGAAATGGGGGTCTCAGCTATATGAGGAAACCATTGCTGGGGTCCTCTCTGTGTGAGAGGGAATTAAAGAGATATATAGGTAGTACTGAGTGGAATTTTATGCTCTTACAAGGCTATGCATGTTATCCTATTATTCTTGTTAAGTTCACAAGGAAAAGTCTGGTTCTTTAAAAACTCATCCTGTCCTCATATACTTTTGTCTTTTTTAATTTTTTAAATTAGTATAACTCTCATTATTTAATGCTTCATTTATTATACATAAAAAGAATTGTCATGATTATTAAAGGAAACAATACACAATGCATTCATCTAATATATTTGTTTTTTTTATTGTGGATGTAATTGGATGTTGGGATTGTTTCTCTTCCAGTTTAAAAATTACTGACAGTTTCGTAGATGCATATAGTGATTTTTAACCCTTTCACCACCTTTCCTGCCTTCTTATATGTGTGCCACTGAGTTTCATCAGAATTTCTCACTCCAGCATACATGGGAGATTATTTCCTAGGGTACTGGCAACTTTATAGCTATGTCACTAGTAAAAACCAATGACACTCCTGTTCCCCTGCAACCATTAAACTGCTGCACGAGAGTGGGTTCTCCTGGGTCTCTTCCCCTCTTCATAACGTTGATGAGTCTAATCTTGTACAGGTCTTGTGCAACTTCACATGAACTTCGCAGATTCAGTGAGCTCGTTAGTTAAATGGCCAGGCTATTTTCCAAAAAACACCTTTTTGGTACACTTCATCTGGTTCTAAGGCTCGTACATTCTTGGCTAATCCATGTTCTCAAATGTTCTTGAAATTTGGTGAGGGAATGTAGATGTTTCTTTTAGGACGAATCATCCACCATTACTTATTTTTGGTACTTTGACCAGTTTTGAATTTCTACTCTAACCACCATGTACTGCAACAAGACCCTTCTCAGAAGCAAGCTGAGAGCAGCTAAGAATCTAAGTACTTAGAGGGTATTTAGTTGTGGTTTCATTCTGATAAGAATTATAATTAAACTATGACTTGAAGGTGTATAGCTAAAGAAATAGAAGAGATATTCTAACACAGTTTCACTTTGACATATGCTAAGAAAGTAAATAAAGCATTACCACAGAATTCTTATGGCATACTAATACGATAATATTAACATCAGGTGACATTAGAATGAACTACAATATACTATTGCTGATTGTTTACTTCCCTTATTTGTCATCAGGAGATTTCTATTAAATGTGTAAATAGTAAATGTGTAAAATATAGAACCAACTGAGCATTAATGTATACAAGTATGTTTTGATTTTTTTTTTTAACAGCACAGTTCTGTTACTCTTGTGGTACCTGGCACCATTTTTTTTTAAATTAGCTTCTCAATCATCATCTGGAAAGAAAACATTCTGAGCAACATCATTAAAAACAGCTCTGATAAAGCACGGTCACTACTATGTATCATAAAGCAGGTACAAGCTATTTTACATCCACAGAGGTATGATACAGTACTGTCCTACATCTATAATACTAGAGGATACAATTTAAAAGGCATTATTTGAGACTTGATTCTACTTTTCCAGCAGAGGGCCCAAAGGATGGTGTGACACAGCTTTGTAAAGAAACATACTCTAGACAGGATTTCCTTTCACTAGTGGCACACTTCTAAGGATTCATTCTCTCCATGAATGTCAGCTAAAACCGTTATTAAAAAAATGAAATATCCCTAGAACAAAACCGTATAACCACCGGATTCACATGAAGATGACCTAGTAGAGACAAGCTGGACCTCACCTTACCAACAAGCTATCAAATCTGTTATGTTTAAACAGTGAGACCTCCAAGGAAGGAGATGCCAAGTAGTGCTTCAAAGCTTCGGACCACAATCAAACACAGCATCCTTTTCAACAGAAGCAGAAGCTCATCTGAATATGCTCATGGATGCTGACATCAACATTTAATCATCTCCTCACTCATCCAGGAAGAGGGGGAGATCAGTTACTACTGTACTTTATTGTGTTCAACCAAATCACCATGTTACAAAAATAGCAAGCTGCCATAATAAAAAATAAGGCTCCTCTATCCAGCACCAGATAGCATCATTTTACTTTCAAGCCTAGAAATTGCACACTTGTATATAAACCAATCGAAGATGAGGATTGAGAGTTCATCTTGGTGGATTTTTCCTTTGATGAATATGAAGTGTCCTTCCTTATCTTTTTTGATGACTTTTAATTGAAAATTGATTTTATTTGATATTAGAATGGCTACTCCAGCTTGCTTCTTCTGACCATTTGCTTGGAAAGTTGTTTTCCAGCCTTTCACTCTGAGGTAGTGTCTGTCTTTGTGTCTGAGGTGTGTTTCCTGTAGGCAGCAGAATGCAGGGTCCTCGTTGCGTATCCAGTTTGTTAATCTATGTCTTTTTATTGGGGAGTTGAGGCCATTGATATTGAGAGATATTAAGGAATAGTGATTATTGCTATTGATATAGAACCAACTGAGCATTAATGTATACAAGTATGTTTTGATTTTAATGGTCTTTGAAAGACCATTTTTCTATCATTTGACTAGTTTTCAATCACTGACTCAATATCTAACCATAAGCAAATGTTACAATAGTCACTAGGATAGTGAGAAAATGGCTGTTTCTCAAGTAGATAGGAATGACCACGATTGACTTCTTCCAGCATCAATGAAAGCTCAATGCTTCATCCCCCCTCCTCCACAAAGTTGTCTTTTTATTTGCAGAGAATTAAAGCTATTGTCTCCAAGTAGCGATGGGGTCTGGCCTGTGAGTAGTTGAGGAAGAGAAGAATGGCTATCACATAAGTGTGGAAGCACTCTTTCTCCATGTTGTTCTTCCTGCCAAGACTCTAGAAGACTGTAGGCATATTTTTTATTAGCCCTTCCCTTACCTGAAGGACAAGAGCGTTCGACAAGAAACCCTAATTCAGTTTCCCTTAAGAGAAAATATTTTCTGGCATTCATTAGAAAGGATGAAAAGAGTTTTGCTGGCAATAAGAGGGTTTGACCTGAAAAAGAAGCTTTCTTAAGATGCACAGTGGGACACCAAACTGAACAGTGATACATGAGGGTACTTTTGATAGCAAATGGCTCAAGAAAACAAAGAAAATTCGCTACTCAGCACTTTGCATAAATAGCATGCATTGGGAATATTCCCCTCCCACTATGAAATTTTAATAGTTCTACTGACATAAGCTTTTTGATTTGTTTGTTTGTTTCACAGAATCAGGATGCTTAAGAGATTGCATGAAACACTGTGTTAGCTAATACGCATTCTTTATAATATAAACAGTTAACATTCTTAATCCCCTTAGCTCATTTGGTAGATGTAGTTTTTATCCACTATTGGCTTTTTATTCCTCTTCATTAGCAAACGTTCTTGCTGTGTAATTATTGTACGTGTGTTAGAAGATTGGAGTTATTCCCTAAGTATACAAAATTATATATTATCTCTGCCCATATTTTGTGTTTTCTTTTATTTATTCTGTCTGTATTTGTTGGAGCTTTCCAGTATTATAAGTGCAGTACAGAAGCCAACATAATTAAGTTTTTGAACATGTGTATGAATTGCAAACCATGTCCTTGAGCAATTGGGTATTTTACAATATCTTTGTGGAAAAAGAACTGATAGCTTGGGCTTTACTGTGATGCACTGAGTATCTTTACTAAGTGCTTACTACATGCAGGTCTGGGTGCTGTCAGTAGAATGTATATGTGAGTAATCTGTACTCCAGTCTCTTGGAAAATTTAGTATATTTGAAGATATGAGGGAGTTGCAGAGTGCAAGTTATAATGTGATGAGCCCCAGCACAGAACTGGATGCTTAATGAATATTTGTTGGAGTGAATAAAAACTCCATCTACAATATGGGTTTAGGGGATTAAGAATACCAACTGTTTATATTTTAAAGAACACGTATTAGCTAACACAGTGTCTCGTGCAGTCTCTTAAGCATCTTGATTATGTGAAACAAACAAATCGAACAAATGAATTAAGTACATGAATAAATCAGTGATAGCTATTACTATTGCATGTCAGCTGTTTCAGGTTGGCTTTTAGAGCAAAGCTGGGGCAATGGACAGAGAGGCAGAATTTGGATGTACGGGTGCCTTAGGATGGTCATAGGAAGACTTTGCCTATGCTTTCTGTTGCTTGTGCCCTCACATTTTTAAATCTAAATTCATTTTTAGCAACCAGTTTAAAATGGGAACCAAGTTGTAGTAACTGGAACAGAATTAGAAGGATAAAGAGAGTAAAAAGACTAAATAACTAACAGAAAAATCCAATTGTATTCTGACTTTTGGAGGTGAACACACAAAAGTCCAGATGTATTCTGTGTAGGTTTGTGTATACAAACCTGGAGGAGAAAGACAGCGTATAGAGTGTTAGTCTTGTGTGTTTTGTAACCAATGTGTTGTAATGAATGCTTGCCATTAATTCTTGATTGCTCATTAAAGGCTTGGAGCTTATGACTGGGTAGAAAAAATAAGGAGGCAGCATTTAGAATCGAGCTGGATAAGGGGTCTTGAAAAAAAGCACTAGAAAAGGAGAAAGAGAGAAGAGAAATGAAGAGACTGCTGTCAGATAGGATGGACAAGAAGCACATGGCCCTGAGGACAGGCTGATGGAGCAGAAGCAGCCCAGGAAATACCAGATTGGCAGATGATTGACATTTATGTATATTTTAACAGGTGGAAGCATTAAAATAACTCAAAGCCTGCTTCACATAATTTGTACAGCTTATTAATAAATTACAGTGTTTCTGTGTCATTTATTGAAGATCTATACAACCAATAGAGGGGTAGAAATGTCCAGCAGTTATTTAGCACTAAAAAGGAGCATAGCAAAATCCGACAAAAAATAATTCTTGCTTTTATTGGTGCCCAAAGTGGGGCACAGACTCCAAAGTAACTTGAGAGAATTAGTGGTCTCAGTGGTTCCCTTAAAGCACTACAAAGATGTCACTGCAAGGCTCTGTGAAAAAAATTAACCTTGAAACAATAAATGTTTTTAGTGAGAAGATAGTTCTGTGAGCTTAGAAAAAGACATATGTCTTTGCTCCAAGTAGTTTATTACAAATTAATTCATTTTTGTCAAATTCTACCTACTATATTAACTTGAAAAATTCTCAAATTTCACATTGTCCTTTAAAAGTGACATAAAACTCCAAGATGTTTGCTTTGTAACTTTTCCACAATTTTAATTTGAAAAACCATCTTATTTCTTCTTGTAGTAGAAGGTTCTTCAGGGAACTAGGGTGCCTCTCACTCTTTCTAGAATAAATAGAAATCGTTTAGAAAGAGAACCTTAAGTTCAAAATTTTGTTTGGCTGTTTCATAATTTTGCTAATTAGACTATAACTAATGTCTACAAAAGTTTGAGCCTTTTTAGGAAATTATTTCAATAATTTATAAAAAGTGCATACCTGAGTGGAACAGTGACATGAAATGTCCATGGACATACACACTGTGTCAGCCGGTGTGCGTAGTATATACAGTATCAAGTTTACAGTGTCAGCCGGTGTGCTTATTATCACAGTATATACAGTATCAAGTATACAGTGTCAGCCGGTGTGCGTATTATCGTAGTATATACAGTATCAAGTATACAGTGTCAGCCGGTGTGCTTATTATCACAGTATATACAGTATCAAGTATACAGTTTAGTTTCCTGAAGAATGGCCCATGGAGTAAAGATGCAAGCTAAACTTGTCATAGACATTAAATAGCATTGCTATCTTTGTCAAAATCTACAATGTCAGTGCATTTGGGAGAACGTAAATTTTTTTTTCACATTTATCCCTCTAAAGGAGTTTCTTAACTGTGACTATGTTTGTTGACACTTTGACATGCATTCCTGGCCTCTATCACAAAATGACAGCATCATCTCCTCTCAGTTCAATTAAACATTTCCACATATTGTCACATGTGCCCTGAAGGACAATACATACTCCGACTGAAAGGTGATGGTCAAAGACGTGTATTCTTAGTCCTTGCCAACTTTCTTCCTCACAGTAACACAAAAATACAGGCTCCTTTCATCATAAGAATGTGCTCATTCCTCCTTCTTCCCTGAGGGGAAGGGAATCATGGCGAAAGGACACACACTTATCCTTGACTCATGAAAAAAATATAGTTTCCTTTGAATTATACTATTATAAACTCATGTCATGGCCCTACTAGGATGTGAAGTTATGGAGGAAAGTCTCCTACCAGATTCTGCTTTTGTGGAAAAGTTGGACAGCTATCCATCTCCACCTAAAAACAACAACAACAAACAAAACAAAACAAAAAAAACACAAATTAAGAGCTTTATGTAGCTAAATATGTTTAAAACTGTTCAGATTTTATCCACATCTGCATGACCACAATGCACACAGGCAGCCTTACATTTCTGACCAGACCAGCCTGTGCTAAATATTGCTGAGCCTAACTGGGTTTAACATCTGATTGCAGAATCTGTTCTCCTTTCTTGCTCTTTTTCAGGTATTTTGCTTCTCTACTTTTTTTTAAATTGTTCTGAAGAGTCACAGGTTCCCATATGGAGTTTTTATATATACATACATCTTGACTTATTCTCCCCACTCCCTGAACCTGGTTTATCACCCAGTTTCTCTGAAATACTCTTTCCCCAGCATGCCCCCTTTCATTGAGTTCTATTATTTTTCTACTCCTTCCATTAAAGTCCCTTATTCTCTCCTTTTCTAGTTTCCTGTCCCCTTTGTTCTTCTACTTTATTTTTAGTGCTTTCCATAAGTTCAAGAACCTCAAGGAGATATGGCTAGGATAAAAAATCATACTGATGGGCTTTATTCATTAGTATATTACTTGTTCTTGATCCTATTTATTGGTTTGTCATCAGATAATAACAATCAGTTATTTAATGCCTGTACTTTCTGTGCTCTTAACTCATTTACAGGGCCAAAATGCTACCGAGCCACTCATAGTCATTTACTTTACTTGCCAAGGTTCTTTTAGGATAGCACAGTATTAGACAAACTTAAGTACTTCATGGATGGCAAATCCTTTATGTTATAGAGGAGTCGAAAATTATCACCATGTTTAAACTTCTTATTAATGGAATTGTTATGAGCAATGCTATAATCCCTGTGGTGTTAGTAAATTGCATTCTAACATGCAATAAAATTTCTTCACCAATGGCCAACATTAACCTTTTTGTCTCTTTCATGTGTTCACCTACACACCCTAAATTTGCTCATTCTCCTTATACTTGATGCTACACATACTCCCTTGAATTCTTCCACATCCCTAAATTAGATATGATTATATCTTCCTGAGTTTTATCATCATTGAACCAAGCCCAGACCCACTGAAGATATGATTGTTATATGATATTGTTAGACAAACAAAATCCTTACATATAAAACCCAGAAATTAGGGATACAGGCTTTACATCAGTGTAGCAGGCAAAATTTGAGCCCCTAACTTCTTCTGCTTGTCATTTTATTTATTTCATGACTAATGGAATTTGCAGGAAAAAAAAGTGTGACTGCAATTCAGCTACCTTTGAAGCAGGGAGTTAGTCCTGGATTTTCTGTGAGCCTGTGTGTGACCCTTAAATAATGAAGAGAAAGGCGGCAGTATCTGAAGCACAAATTTTGTTACTTGCTTGAACTGGTAGAGAATTGCATAGAAGGTATAAAGAAATTACTCAAATCTGTGAACCTGGACTCAGAGCCTCAGGAAGAAGTACAGCCTTGGGCAAGCTACTGCTGTAATCCAGTGAGGCTCTAAGTGGTAGATCCAGTTACACCATGTGAGAGGTCCCTGACCTGCAGAAAAAAAGAGTTAATAAGTGACTCTTCTTTTAAGCCACCAAATTGTGGCAAATTGTATGACTCAGTAGAAAGTAAAAACAGAAAACCAACCAGTTCTCTCCTTTCCAAAACTGCTACTCCTGGGATTATTGTAGGCCATAAAAAATCACTCTGCATTGTGGTCATGAGACAATTCAATACCTCACAGTTTGGACTTTCCTCTACAAATAAGGCAACTCTATTCATGACCAATGACAGGTTTGCTTTCCTCAGAAATGTTTCTTTCTACTGATACTGGACCTTCAATGACATCATCTAGCTTATGAGCAATATTAATGTATTAATCTTTATAGGTCCATCCAGAATCTGGGTCTTCTCCCCTCCACTAGTACAATGAAAGCTACATTTGTTAGCTCCTTTGAAGTGACTCCGGTTCTAGTGAATAGATGGAGTAAGTGGACCAGGGGCTGAGGTAGCAGTAGTATGTTCTTCACAGAAATCTACCTCTTGGTCATTTCCTAGAGAACTGCTCAATTTGAAGAGTTGCGGTATAATAAAGTAAATATTGGCAGCATGTAGACCTTGAAATGTAGATGCTAATATTGTTTCAAATGTAACATCACCTATACCGAATGATGAAGGCTTTGAAAAAGACAAGGAGCACTCAGTGACAATATTTTAATAGGGTCCCTAGATTATTCTTGATTATATACATAATCAAACAAATTTCCATAGCTACAGAATGTGGAAGTTGTCTCATTCCATTCATGTTGCATTGAAATTGAGAGCATGCATTTTGAAAATCAAATCATAAGCTTTGACATGTTGGGGCTACGTTTCCCAGCTGCAGAAGGCAGTCGTTTCTTTGCCCCTGTAACATCTCCATTGTGAACCACACTCTTCCTTGTGATTTTCTTTGAAGTTACTTTAATCTTTTGAAGTTCACCTTGAAGAACTGAGCAACTGTAAGACAGTCATTATTTCTTCACCATGACATGACTAATAGCTTCTGCCATAGCTGACAGTTCTTTACAATCCTTAATTTCTCTCCCTATTCTTCTTTAAGGCTTACATTGAAATGTATCTTCTTCAAATGGATATGTTTATACCTACCCAGAATTAATCACAGCTACAATATATGATCACTCTTACAATAGATTACCTAAGTGCCTGAAGAGTCAGCCACTCTTAACATAAAGCCAATTGACTTTCTCTCAGGTCATTAGAAAATGTCCAGCTTGGTAATCTGTTCAACCAGGAGAGATGGGCAGGTCAGTGAGCTCAGTGTGCTCACTATGGTTCTCTCAGAAAATTAAACCTTACTGAGTTTACACTTATCCTCCATACTTCACTGATGTATTCTTTTAAAACTCTTCATTTGTAGAACAATCCAGCTACATTTAACCTGATATAATTGCCTAAAATTGTTTCTCCCTCCCAAGTTCCTGGGGCATTGGGAGTACTGTTCTACATACTCTCCAGTTAGGTTAACAGCTGACCTTAGCTTAGGGATCTTAATCAACCTGACTCTACTTTGACTTCTGCACTTACTGTAGTCCCTATTGCTTTCTTGCCACCAGTTCTTCTAAGTGGATGGTTTTTGAAAGAAGCTCTTATTTTGCTAAGGATTAAAATAGACGAATGTAGTGGTAATCTACTGCAACAGTCCTTTGACGAGTCTTTTTGGAAGAATTGATGTTTAAAAGTCCTTAGTAAAGCAAACTTGGTGTTTCTCAAATTGACTCAAATAGGACCTACAGGTTCTGTGTACTGATTCAGTGGATCTGGAGTAGGCCTAGAAATGGTAAATGATTTGACTTGTTCTCAAGCAATGACAATATCATACTGGTCCGGGCTTTGGCTTGTACCCTGGTTTTTAATTTGAGGGATTAAACATTTCATGTGCTTACAAAGATCACAGTCTAGCTCATTCACAGAAAACTAATAAAAGAATAATGGCATTATAACATAACTACAAAGCTCACGGAAGTTGGAAGGCTTGGTGATAAGCTCAGGTTTACCAAAGAGGAGCAAGATAGGAATGTCTCTAAGTCTTGTCTCTAAGTCTTACAGACTGAGAATTCTTCCTACTTTGAGGGCTTGTGTTGGCTGGAACAAAGCCTGGGCTTGATTTTTGTTGTTTGGGGATGGTTTCTTTAGAGTTTTAATAATGTTGAATTATTTTTTTCATCTGAATTTATTTATTTATTCACTTTCCCCCACAGCCCCCCTCACACCGCCCCTGACTTCCCATCCCTCCCTCCCCTTCATCTCTGAGAAGTGTAAGTTTCCCCACTGGGTACCAACTCACCTTCCTACCTCAAGTCACTGCAGGACTGGTACATACTCTTCCCTAAGTCGAACCAAGGTAGTCCCACAGGATCCACAAGCAAGCGACAGAGCCCCGCTTCAGTTGTTGGGAGACGCACATGAAGACCAAGCTGCATGTCTGCTGCATATGTGGGGCGGGGCTAGGTCCAGCCCTTGTATGTTCTTTGGTTGGTAGTTCAGCCTCTGGGAGCCTCAAGGTTGATTCTGTTGGTCTTTTTGTGGAGTCCCAATACCCTCTAGGTTCCTCAATCCTTCCCCCAACTTCTGTTGATAAAGAACAAACCAGCGTGGTTCTAATGTGAAAGCATGGGCTATCAGATGGGAACTTCCCATCTCCTACCTCTGAAAACAGTGAAAATAAGTACAGTGTTTGAATTCTGTTAAATGGCCACTTAGAAAGGTATAATTAATTATCAGTTTTCAATTCAGTTTAAGAAACTTTAAATGTTTACTTGGTAAACCCTAAATGGGGTTAAGATAAGCAAATCCTTTGACTTATGCTACCCTTTCATAATAGAATGCCAGAACAAACAGATTTTCATGTAAACAAAGGAAGTTTCCAGTTTACTCATTTGTGTGGCTCTTACCATGACACTGGAAAGGAACTTAGTAGTTTCAGTTCTGTAATTTTGTATTGTTTTACTTAAAAGAGAGCTCCCCCAAATTATTTGATTTTCAGTCCTCCCACAATCCCTGGAACTACCAGTAAAAGGCATGCTTTCTATTGCAAGAATTATTATGCTTCTACTGTTTGCTTTGAAGAACATACTTTGCTATCACTGTAATTGGCAAATAATACTTAATCAATTTTTATTCAGTGGAGCTCTGCAGGTAATAAACAATTTAAAGAAAGAGACTCTCTAGGGATGATAAAAATTATCTTTTAACTCATGAATATTCCATTTTTTCATTTTCCACAGATGGGTGATTTTATTTGAAAGTAATAGAAAAACATGAAACAGCCTCTGTGCTGCAAGCAGTGCTCAGTGTAGAAGTGTGGTAATGAGTCCCGAATCTTGGGCTAACTGTTCAGGTGCCAGGAATTGAGCCATTCCTGTTTATCCTAAGGAACGATTTATGCACATCTCCTATCAGAATAGAAATTATAGCTCATATTTTAGGTTTTGAAATGCCAGACCCATCCACTCTTGTTAACTTTGGTAAATATACTATCTCCATGCCAAAAAGGCATGAATATAGTCATTCATTTCTGTGCCCTTTAATAAACGGATATTTTTTTGAGCTAGCTCTGACTATTGAAGCCTGATTTCTTGGAGGTGTTAAACTAAATAAAAATATATTTTAGATAAGCAACTAATAAAATTTTAAGGAATGTCTATATGGTCATAATTTAAAACTCTGTCTTTTCTGTTTTGTCTTAGTGTGAGGGAAATGTAAAGGTTTGCTTGCTCTAATATGTACTTGTAGTCTGTCCTCCTTTCCATACGTTAAAATGACATTAGTCAGCATTTTCTGTAATCTCTTGTATTACAGAATACTGGTCTCAGTATGCGTGGGCAGGGTGAAAGTGTGTGATTGCAAAGAGAGTTCTTAGGGTGCATCGTTCTCTTTGAGGTGGTGACTATGCCACAGTGGAGGATAATTTGAGCTTTTGTGGCACCATTAGAGGGGATAACTGTAGGGAAGATTTCTGAGAAGACAATACTCACTTTATTATACTAAGTAATTCTTCTTCAAGAGCTAATAGTTCAATGTTCTTCTCCTCTTTTAGTATCTACGAGTACTTTCGGTTTCTTAATTCATGGAATGACATAGTTTAATATATTTGCTTAAGAACTGAGGCTGATAACTTCCTCCTCCTTGCATAAATGTTTAATTGAAATCCAGTTATGTAGAGCAAAATGTACAATTCTTAAAGGGTACAGTATGATAGCTTTGATAAGAAAAATGCGCCTGTGAGCAAACATTACCAATTAGTATACAGTGTATGTCAACACCAGGAAGTTCTCCCAGATACTTGTCAGGCTGTGACCTACCGCAAGTCACCAGTATCTGATTTTTCTCCACTAATTAAATTTGCCTGTCCTTAAGCTTATATAAATCAAATCATACAATACTTAATTGTGTCTGGTTTCCTTTGCTGAACATAATGTTCTTAATAATCACCCATTTTACTCTACTTATTATCCCAATAGTAGACATTTTGCTTGTTTTTAATCTTTAGTCTATTCAGAGTTATACCTAGTCAATTTTCTATATTTGTCTCTTTACAGATATTTATTGTACTGTGCTTGGGGTACATACATAGAAGTAGAATCTCTGGGTCATTGTGTAAGGATGTGTTTAACTGTCAAAAGATAATGTTTGTTCTTAAACTTAGTAAGAAACTACCAAGTATGTGTCTTGGCCATTGTTACACTTCAGTCGCATCCGCACTGTATGCTTTCTTCTGTGCCTCGCCTCTTCTTCAGCATCAACTGCCTGTCCTTTTACCTATTTTAAGTGGCGTCTCTTCATCGTCTTCGCTTCAATCGTCAACAGCACTAGTGATTTCAGACAATTTTCCATGTTTATTGCTCATTGATATCTTCTCTTCTACTGAGTACTGGTCCAAGAATTAACCGATGTGAACAAAAATTCTAAACTTTTAGTTCCGAAACAATTTAGACCTACATAAAAGTTGAAAAGTAGATCATTTCTACACTTCTCTTTGGTATTTTATTCCATCGCCGTGTTCGTTCCTGTTTCTTTCAGTATTAAGAGACTGATATTGGTTTGGTTAGACTTCAGACCTGATTGGGGTTCCACCAGTGTTTGCATGTTTAGGTTTACTTTCTGTCCAGAATTCAGTCCAAAGTTCTACACTGGATTCATGTGGTATGAGCCTAGGGTCTCTAGGGTTTGAGAATTTAAAAAAAAGGCTACACTTTTTATAATGTGGATAATATTGGGAATACATGGAAAGCATTTTGATGTGAGCATAATTACAGTGGTTCAGGGACTTTTAAAAGGAGTATCATGGAGATCCAGTGTCTCTTGTCACATTGAATGAGAAGGTCCAAGATGTCTGATAGTTATGATCCCTTGGTCCCTTGGTTAATATAACCTTATAGACTCTTAAAGGAAACAAAACGAGGCAATGCATATATATATATATATATATATATATATATATATGTGTGTGTGTGTGTGTGTGTGTGTGTGTGTGTGTGTGTGTGTGTGTGTATAACATATAATATATTATATATATAATATATAATAGAAGTAGAATTTCTGGATCATTGTGTAAGGATATGTTTAACTGTTAAAAGATAATGTTTGTTCTTAAACTTACTAAGAAGCTACCAAGTATGTGTCCTGGTTCTCTTTCTTTAGGACACCACAGATGTCAGCCCAGACCACTATACCCAGCAAAACTTTGAATCACCTAAAGTCCTGGAAAGATCAGGAATTAAAGTTCATACATAAACATAGTAAAAGCCATATTCAGCAAACCAGTAGCTAACATCAAACTAAATGGAGAGAAACTTGAAGCAATCCCACTAAAATCAGGGACTAGACAAAGCTGTCCACTCTCTCCCTACTTATTCAATATAGTACTCAAAGTCCTAGACAGAGCAATTAGACAACAAAAGGCGGGCAAAGGGATACATATTGGAAAGGAAGAAGTCAAAATATCACTATTTGCAGATGACATGATTGTATATTTAAGTGATCCCAAAAGTTCCACCAGAGAACTACTAAACCTGATAAACAACCTCAGCAAAGTGACTGTGTATAAAATAACCTCTAACAAATCAGTAGCCTTCCTGTACTCAAAGGATAAACAGGCTGAAAAGATTAGGGAAATGACACCTTTCACAAAAGTCTCAAATAATAAAAAATACCTCAGTGTGACTTTAACCAAGTAAGTGAAAGATTTGTATGACAAAACTTCAAGTCTCTGAAAAAAGAAATTGAAAAGACCTCAGAAGATGGAAAGACCTTCCATGATCATAGATTGGCAGGATTGATATATTAAAAATGACCATTTGGCCAAAAGCAATCTACAGATTCAATGCAACCCCCATCAAAATTCCAACTCAATTCTTCATAGAGTTAGAAAGAGCAATTTGCAAATTCATTTGGAATAAAACAAACAAACAAACAAAAAAAACAGGATAGCGGAAACTATACTCAATAATAAAAGAACTTCTGACCTCAAGCAGTATGACAGAGCAATAGTGATAAAATCTGAATGGTACTGGCTCAGAGGCAGGCAGGTAGAACAGTGGAATAGAATTGAAGGCCCCCAAAATGAACCCAAACACCTATGGTAACTTGCTCTTTGTTGCTGCTGTTGCTGCTGCTGCTGTTGCTGCTGCTGCTGTTGCTGCTGCTGGGTTGCATTCCCAGACTCATGCAGTCATTAGAGGATGAGTTAAGATGCTTCTATTTCTCAATGAAAGACTCTCTAGACTAGGACAGTTTGTGGGAATGTCCATGACGGATTATGTTAATCAGGTGGAAAGATCTGTCCACTATGGGTGGTATGTGATCCTGGATTGGAGAAATTGGGCTGAGCACTAGTAGAGCTCCACTAATTGACTCTTCTCTGCTTCTAACTATGTATGCAGTCTGACTAGCTGCAGAGTCCCGACCTCAGCTTGTCAGCAATGATGAGCTGTGACTGGAATTGTGAGTCTAATAAACCCTTTCTCCCTTAAGCTCCTTTGTCAGGGTATTTTATCACAGTAAGAGGAAATGAAACCAAGAAATGCTGGAAACTGCTCCACCTCACTGTTTACTTATAAAGAACTCCATATTTTTGAAAGTAGGCTTCACAAGTCTTTCAGTCTCTCAAATAATCTAATAAAACATATAATCTAATACCATCCATATTGACTGTATTTTGAACATATTTCCCCTCTCAATCAAGTGCAGAATTTCTAAAGAAATTTCTAAATTTCTTCTAAGCTGTCTTTGTGGGCTTTTCTACTTTTCCAGTTAGAACTGCATTTTAAAACTTCATATTCATTTCAGATATGTTTTTTAAACGTTTACAAGTGATTGTCATAGTTTAGCATCTATTTAATTAGTTTCAACTTTTTTCTGATATTTTAAAATTGCATTACCTATGTAAAATGCAATGCAGTAGCAATATTCATTCTCTTATATTTTAACCCAACTAAAGCCATAGGCCATCTATTATGTTTCCATTTCTTTAAGAGAAAAAATACTTTTATCTTTACTGAGTACAATTCCCTGAAGCTCTTATTGTTTCTGAGAATTGCTAGCAGACCCAAGATTCCAGTAAGTGGAACCCTTACCCTGTTATTCTGTACATGTGCAGTGTAAGCACTAAGGCATTATAAAAATGGGCATTAAAGGCTTTTGCCTGTGAAGTATAGAAATGCTTATACATGTTCTGTCTTTCAGACCAGTCATGTCTTCATTTATAAAAATAAATGTAACATTATCCAGTGTGTATGTCCAGAGTTGCTTCATAACTTAAGTATTTAATCACGGGAAGCTATCCTTACCTATATATATATACATAAAAATGGCCCAGAACTTTCCAAGTGAAAAAGAGCAAAGCTACTTTCCTTAGAGAGTAAGAGGAGCGCTAAAAAATTCAAAATGTATGTTCTATTTCAAAGGTGAAGTACAATGATTAACTATCAGTAAATGTGGACAGACAAAATGTAAATTGTACCTTCAATTTTTTACATTACCAAAACATGATGAAAGAATTTTAATGAGAATATTTTTGAAATTTTTACATAGACATGACAATTTTCCAGAGTTTCTAACATGTAAGGAATACTAACTAAAAATGTCCATTATTCCAGTTACTTAATTGAATAGATATCTAGGGCAAAATTTTCCTTCAGAAAACTTCTGAATCAATGATGTACCACACGACTGGTTTTGGAACCAGATTGTGTTCTCTGATTAGTAAAGGTATTTTCTTTAAAAAAATATTCTTTCCTCACATTACAAGCTTTAACTAAATTTTTCCTAGATCAAATGAGAATCATGATGTGATTATTTTCAACATTCTGATCTTGGACTAAATAATAAATAATGGCCTTAACTCTTTGGAGAATAAAATTTAAGTGACTATGTATAAATTCAGTGAATTTTAACTGTTATCATAATTTTATGCATGGTAGATTTCTAACTTAACATTTTGATTATAGATATAGTTTGAACATCTGAGTTCTTTGGATCTTTCCTTTTGAAAAATGACATAATATGCCATTGGGGACCAATCCAAAGGAGAGTAAATGTGATAGATATGTTCTAGAAGTAATTTAGAAATCAACCTTGAATCCTCCTATATATTTAATAGACTGTGGGTCATAGCTTAGTTTAACATTATGCACACCATGGTCGAAAACTATGTTAAAAATATTGAGTGAATTATCATTTTTATTTCTATTCTAGGTTTTTAAAAGCATCCTGTACACTGCAATAATTTAGGTGACAGATATAACTAATTCTCTTTAATTTATTATACACTATACTGTTAACTACACTGAAAATCCCTGTTCCTAAACCATTACTTAATTAAATTACCTAAAATTCTCTAAAAGCAGAGCATTTTGTTTTTTCTGACTGACATGACACTGCAGATTTTCCCGGTTATACAGTGTTATACCCGAGTGTTGCTCCTTAGATAACACAATTTAGCTTTTGATTGTATCATTCCGCATCTCCAAAGCTTCTCACAGAATTCTTTGCTTAGAGTGTCTCATTTTCAACTCCCCCCTTACAAGTCATCACCTCAAGCGTTCACCTGAACCATATCTGTTGCTGACATGAAGCACTTTGACAGTAGATGGCTTCCTTTATTGAGTCAGGCAGTAAAGGACATGATAGCATATATGGCCTTTCTATATTCTAGTTGTGATGTAAACCAATATATGGTAAATTCAAATACAATGAGTTTAAAAGCATTCAGAGCAAGACTGTTCTTTACTTGTCTCCATTAATCTATTTATTGGTTCATTTTAACATCCCAATCATTGTCCCCTCTCAGCCCCCCTCTCTTAAAGTCCCTCCCCTATGCCTCCTCCCCTTCTTTTCTGAGAGGGTTGGAACCCCTGGGTATCCAGAGTTGCACAGAGCCATTAAGTAAGATAGTTCTAATGAAATGTTTAATTTTCTTCTGTATTTTGGTGAAATGGTTCAGTACAGTTTAATATGGCATGTGAATAGCTAAGTATGGGCTGTTTCTTGTAGTGTGCAATGCAGAATAAACTACAGTGTTTCTCTTACACCTGACAGGTTGAGGAAAGCAACCAGATGGGAACAATGGAGATCCCAGATGGGAACAATGTCCAGAATAGCTGTTTGAAAACCCAAAAGAAACCATTTATTTTGTAGAAATGAAGATTTACTTATTATTTACTTGTGCTGTCCAACATTCTAAAGACCTCTCCTTCCCCCTGTTGACTCATTTTACCTGTGCTAGTTTGAGAATCCATGTTTTAATTTCCACCATTGCTTCCCGCTGGAGTATCTTCTGTACGTGTCAATTAAGGACCAACTTAGTATCTTTGAATCTCAGTTTTAGCCTCATTTGAGGTTTGTTCCAGAGATTTATCCCCTGAATCCATGTGTATATCCCATGCCTCTAGTGAACAACCTTTTCCTCCATTCTGAAGAGAGCTTGGCCAGGAGTGTTTTCTACTTGGTCATCTTGCCATGACTCCTTAGGAGTCTGTGAATTGTGGTGTCATATCACTACCTCATTCTCCACTACTCACACTCTGAGAGTTTAAGGAAATTGTTAATTAAGCTGAAAATTCATTCAGCCTTTTAAACAGATATATTTAAAAAATACCTCTTGGTGAATTAAAAACTCACTGATTCTTAAAATTTTAAAAATGAAACTTTTTTAGCAAAATAATATGTAGTGTGGAGTTAATTCTGGTTTAGTATGAAAATATCTAGTGCTTTTCCTCAATATTTTCCAAATAGGAGACATGATTTAAATAGTGTTGTATCATGAGCATAGCATATATTTCTTATGACTATGGTTGTTTGCATCATGGTCATCTGAAGTTATCAACATTGTTTCCCCCAGAAAGAATATTTTATTATAAATACTGTGTTCTCTTAATCTATCACCAAAAGTAAATCTCTTTACTTAGATGACCAGTGGCTTCTGTATATCTATGTCCTTTGAAAAAGAGAGACAGTAGATTTTTATCTACTTCACTGAGAAAGCAGTGTTAGTCATCTGTAGCAAACCTCTCAATTATCCTGCTGTCATGTAAAGGCCAAATTTTAAAAGTTATCTCCAAGGACAGTGTCATATTTACAGGATGGATCCACTATTCCTAACTTAGTATTTGTCCATAATATACCTCCTCTTCACTTCATCTTTAGGTAAGTCCTGAGGCTTTTAAGTCAGATTCTTAGAAGTGCAAAGGAAGGGATTATTCCCCAATGTGATGTCTCCTGAGCCCTCAGCTTTACTTTTTTTCATTCATTCATTAATTCATTCATTCATTCACTTTACATCCTGATTGCAACCCCCTTCCTTCCTCTCCTCCCAGTCCCACCTTCCCACCACTTTTCCCCATCCCCCTTCTCCTCAGAGAATGGAAGCCTCCCCTCTCCTCTCTCTGGACCTGGCATATCAAGTTTCATCAGGACTAAGGGTATCCTCTCCCACTCAGGCCAGACATGGCAGCCCAGGTAAGGGAAAGGGATTTGAAGGCAGGCAACAGATTCCAAATAAGAGATATCCTCACTCCAAATGCCGAAGTGCCCATATGAAGAGCAAGCTGCACATCCATTACATATGTGTAAGGGGCCTAGGTCCAGGCCATGCATACACTTTGGTTGGTGGTTCAATCTCTGTGAACTACCCACTCTGTGAACCTAACCCATTGGCCTAGGTTAGTTGGCTCTGTAGGTCTCGTTGTGGTGCCCTTGACCCCTCTGACTTCTTCAATTCCTCCCCTGACTCTTTCCTAAGACTCCCTGAGCTCTGCCTTACATTTGTCCATGGTCTCTGCCTCTGTTTCCATCAGCTGCTGGATGAAGCCTCTCGGATACCAGTTGTAGGCTCTTTCTACAAGCATAGAAGATTATCATTAATAGCGTCAGAGGCTGGCTCTCACTCATGGGGTAGGTCTCAAATTGGGGTGGTCCCTTAGTCTCTGCTCCATCTTTATCCTTGTGCTTCTTGTAGGCAGAGCAAATTCTAGGTAAAGGTTTTGTGGGTGGTATCATTTCCCCTTCCCTCCACTGGAAGTCCTGCCTGGCTATAGGAGGTGACCACTTCAGGCTCCATAGCCCTAGTTGCTCCATGTCTCAGCTAGCATCATTCCCATGTTGCCCTAGCAGCCTGAGCTATATTGTTTAAGCCAGTATCTCTCAGTGAACTTAGAGTTCAACAATTCAGTTGGTTAAGCTGGCTCTAGGGATCTACGTGTCTCTGCCTCCCAAGCACTGGGATGACATATAGAGCAATATCTACCACTTTTATACGGGTGCTGAGTATCTGATCTCAGGAACTCACGCTTGCACAACAAGCCCTTGGTGGACTGAGTCATTGTCCCAGTCCTCAGCGGTAGATTTTGACAGAAGGTTCTATGTACAAATTACAGTTTGTTCATGCATTGATGCCAGGAGGAAAGTTAAACTGAACTAATTGTCCACAGTGCCTTTCTCCACCACTGCCACTCTCACCACCCACTCTTTGGACTCAAAGAACAGACTGCATTCAATTGTCAATGATTATTAAGTATTAAATATATTTTGGATTAGCCTTTCAATCCTTATGTGGTGAATGATGATTATCGAAATCTTTATCCACCTCCTTCTACTTGCCAAGTACTGGAACTGTAGATAAGTGCCATCACACTTGGCGTCAGGAATTATTTATTAATTAGTAATAGTCATATGTTCTAAGAGCCCCAGACCTCTTAATGTAAGATCGTTCTTTAATCCAGTTAATACTTTACTTGAAGAAATTGTCATGCAGAAGATCACTTTAGCATGGAGTCCGAGAACCCTGAGCGATATGGAGAAGCTTCATTCCCAAAGCAGAAGGAGGTGGAACAATTTGCATGTTAACTGTATCCATTCCCTTTCATGACAGCACCAATACTTCCCAGCTTTCTAAAACTGTGTTTTCCGTGTTTTTCAAAGTCACATTATTTCATTTTTTCTTCCATTCTACAAAAAAACTGTGCTTAGTAGAAATATCCTATTTTGGTAGTTTGTAGATTTTGCATTCAAGATTTTATTTTAGCTTGGTGTCTATCAACTTATGCTATGATAATATACATCAAAAGTTGTGATATATGTGGCCCATACATATACAGACACCAAACTAGATAAGATGGATGAAGCAAAGAGGCTGACAGAAACCAGATGTAGATCTCTCCTGAGAGACACAGACAGAATACAGCAAATACATAGGCAAATGCCAGCAACAAACCACTGAACTGAGAACGGGACCCCCGTTGAAGGAATCAGAGAAAGAACTGGAAGAGCTTGAAGGGGCTCGAGATCCCATATGAACAACAATGCCAAGCAACCAGAGCTCCCAGGGACTAAGACTATACATGGACTGATCCTGGGTTCCAACTGCATAGGTAGCAATGAATAGCTTAGTAGGGGCACCAGTGGAAGGGGAAGCCCTTGACCCTGCCAAGGCTGGACCCCCCAGTGAATGGGATTGTTGGGGGAGGGCAGTAATGGGGAGAGGATGGGGAGGGGAACACCCACATAGAAAGGGAAGGGGGGGAGTTAGGGAGATGTTGGCCTGGAAAGAGGGAAAGGGGATATTTGAAATGTAAATAAGAAATACCCAAGTTAATAAAGATGGAGAAAAAAAGTTGTGGTATAGGATAATTGTAGTAGTCCATTGACATATTGACATATTGGACCTTCCTGACTCTCCTTCTTTTACCTCAAGGAAGTTTAGAGGAAGTTTCCCTTAAGAAACCACACGTTAATCGATCCTTGAAAGAATGATAGTAATTTGTGTTGTCCGAAGATCTGTTATTATTTTCTTTTATGAGTGAACTGGATATAACTCCCCTTACCCATGGTTTTCAGCTGACAGCAGTTGAAGTGGGATCAGAAAGGAGGAATGAGGAAGACAGCCATCCTGGGCATCATCCAGCTCAACCTGTGCAACCCAATCTGCAGTGGTCTCACCTCCTGCTAAAACAGTAACCACTAACACTGGGGAATATGTAGGGGAAAGAAAAGAAAGCTAGGTTGAGCATAACTCAACCTGGAATTTAGCTTCAGAAACTAAGGTCCATGTAGAAAATCTGACTACTCTAGATCACATATTTACTTGGCAATAAAAACCAGGTATACTGATCTTTACAGTAAAAATAAACCAGTTTAAATTGATTCTTTTTCATTTTTATTTTTTATCTGACACTACTTGTTCTTCTCTTAATAGTGTATCCAAGATTTCTATGTGACTATTTAATAATGCCCATGGAATTATGTTAATATATAATACTAACTGGCTAGTATTTACCTTTTCTCTATCAATTAAGCCAGGATACATAATATTTCTTATAGAATTAGCTAGTCGAGATTTGTCTGAAATCTTTTAAAGAGTGAGAAAAGAGGAAGAAAATGATGTTTAAATGAGGACGTGATCTTCCAAGGCCGCCTCAATTACCTTTACTTTATTCCAAAAGCAATGCAAATCATCAGGAATCTCCCAACAGGACACTTAGTAAGCTACAGAAAAACAGCCAGACCAGGGGATTTTTTTAAAGTTTTATTTATTTTATGTATATGAGCACACTGTAGCTATCTTCAGACACACACCATAAGATCCCATTACAGATGGTTGTGAGTCACCATGTGCTTGCTGGGAATTGAACTCAGGTCCTCTGGAAGAGCAGTCAGTGCTCTTAACCGCTGAGCCATCTCTCTAGCCCCAGGGGATATTTCTAATGAATGAATCTGATGGCCATTTTTTCCCCTGAAAAATGACCCTTCTGTCTCAGAAACAATACTCACCAGTCTAAAACCAGACAACGCAGGATTATTGTAGGTAAGTTTGGTAGTCTGGATGATTTAAACACTGACAAACACGTGAGTGTGTTGCTTTTTCAATACATTGCTTGGTCTCTAGCAGTCCTGAAGAGAAGAAAGACTCAGCATGGCATGAATTAGTTTCTTGTTCTGAATTCAACTGTGTAAACATAAGGCACTCAATAGGGTACACCTTAGAAAGTACAAAACTAAACATCTGCCACTCGTCTAGTACCACACCGGATGCTTAATTGTTGTATTCTGTTCCTTTTGTGTTTGTGTATGTTGAACCATTTATCTAGACTGACATATATTTCTTCTTCCTTTGGTTAACTGCTTCTTGCCCCTGATCTTTTCAGACTAAACACTGACCATGGTACCTCTCTCCCCAGACACTTCCTTCATTCCTGCAGGAAGTACCCATCTCCTAAAGGACTCTCAGACTGACATTCTTAGACCTAATCCCGAGCATCTCCTTACTATACTTCCTGGCTATCATGCAGTCTCCAAGCTTCTAAGAAGCTGATTCGACAGTCTGACGTTAGCGTTGCTTGCCGGTTCTTCTCGGCGTCACCACTGACCGCTTTTGAAACTACTGGGTTCGATGTCAATGTCTTTAGAATATGGAAGACAGTTACGACTCATTGGGATGGGTGGATGAATAAATAAATAAGCAAATGACGTCATGAATTAATTAGCTTTGGTGCTCAGCTTGCTGTTGCTTGGTTTATCTTGGGAGGCAGTGCAAAAGAACTCGACTCGCAGGCCCACAGTGAGCCTTTGAATAAAAGCACTCTTAGTGATGGCCAGCACACTTGAGCCTTCTTACACGCTGCTCTTTTTCTCAAATAATCACTTACTGGCCTTTGGCTGAGCATGCTGCTCCTTCAAGGGCATTCTTTGGCAAGAGCAGAAACAAGCTCTTGCCAAAACGTTCCTGTTGGAGAATAGGGCGGAGCAAAGAGGAAAGCTGTGGCTTTTGGGGTTGCAATTTTAAAGCCAGTTTCCATGAAGAGTAATGCTTAAACCTTTACTTCGGCATTCTGTTTACTCAGTGGGAAAACGCTTTTTCCTATGCAAAGTCTGTGAGGACTCACTCAAGTTCAACATGTTCGAAAAGAGATGAATCCATAACATTATCACCACAGTTTGTTTTAAATTGTTTCAGTTTCGTTTGATTTGAAACCGGAGACAAAAGGCATTCCTATTTCACAGTACCATACTGTGTGTGACAGTAGCCTGAGCTCTGTTGTAAAAATGTGAATTTTGTGACTTAAAATGAATCTGGAGTTGGTGAGTTGAAAATAAATCCTTCAGTGTTATTTTTCTGAAATTCAGATTTTAGATGGGAAAAAAAACCCTCAATTGTTTTCGATACTGTTCTCCATACAGGTTCTCATATACGTGTGTTCAGATAATTCCCTACAACAGTTCGTCCTTTCTCAGGCTGCCTTTTTTCTATTCTGGTAACTGGATCTTTGGTTTAAAATGAAGGTTTTTCTCATGAGGCACTTTGCATATTTGGATGCTGGCAAGATTATAGGAATCTGTGTTTAAAATGATTTTAATGTGAACTAGAAACCAGCAACAGTGTCCTATTTGATACTGGGGGGGAAAAAACTGACTGCTGTGGGCATTTTGTAAAGACTTCAGGCAGCGGCGGTTACATTTTAGAGTCTTTCTAAAGATTCCTTCTAAGGAATACAGGCCACGTTGCCAAGGCAATTTCCTTATGTAGAGCGCTTTCTGTTTTTCAGTCCTGTGTTTAAAGCAATCAGACACATTACTCAGGGAACATTTCTGTTCCGTTGATTAATAGTTTCAAGTAGCCTGAAAGTCTTTACCATAAACCACTATCCAAACGCTCTTCATTAACTGTAACAAGCAAGAAGTATTAAACAGTCAGACACCTCCCTATTCGGAATAGAGGTTAGAAGCTGAAGACAGTATCAGGAATAGTCAGCAACGAGAAAGGAAAATTCCCTTAAAGCAAGGCTTGGGAAAAATGAATTCTTGTGGGTGTGCAATGTATTCTCTCGTTTGGTTTTAAGATGCTCAAGTTCCAAAGCAGCAGTTGGGTTAAACAGCCCTTGGTGAGGTATGATTCATAACTCAAGCAAGAGGAAGGCCTCTTTCACTCCCCAGCAAACCGAGGAAGAAATTCCGCACAAATACAGTGACTCTAAAGTTTTATAAACCCCTTGGTTTCAGAGAAAATTGACAAGCTGTCCCCAAAAGCCTCTCAGACTAAATATGCGCTTTGAAAATAGGAACCTCATTTTCCCTGTCAGCTTTTGTGAGCCAAGACATCCAAGAAAATTTCATGATAGCAAGTACAGTGGAGACACCTCAGCTCTGTGTTTACCACTGCCAAGAACAATGCAATCAAAGTGTCCCATGTGTGAGCATCTTTACGAAGTTTAATTTAGGATAATGCACAATATTTTCTGCAGGTTTATATAAATACATAATGTATTCTCTAACCTAAAATGGGACACAGCAAAAATATCATTAAATATGGTGTCAGAGAGGCTAGTGATGTCTTTACCCTTGCCATGATTCTGTTTAGTTACTTGGCTGAACACAAGTTACAACTAGTAACTAATTAAACATTTTTGAAAGAAATGTCTCAAGAATGCATACTCCTACTTACAGCTTTGTTACCAGGCAGTAGTTCTTAGCTACCGATCACTTGCTTAAGCCTCCTTGATTCTGCTTCAATAAGAGCATTCCTAACTTAATGCCTGTTCAGCTTACTGGTGGTAATCGTATTAGTGAGTATGTTCATATGCTGCTTAAAGTCCACTCTTCATTTTAACTGTGTGTAGAGCTCGCAAATCACACTGGCAATTAAGGTAGGGACAATAACTTTAGCCACCTTAAATTATTATACACCAGATTCCCTAACACCATAAGTCGCTAGCACTGTTTCTAAAAGCCAGTGTTTTACCTATGGGATGTTAACATTAAAAGGAATATGTTTTTAATTTCAAATTCCTCTTCTTTGCTTGTGTATTAGAAATCAATTCATCATTGAATATTAGCATGGTACCTTGCAGTCTTAAAATAATCACTGACTTCTAGGAAGATTTTGGCTGTTTGTTTTATATTGAATTTCATACAGACTATCATAGTATATGTGGACAAGGCTGCTTTATTTCTTCATCCTATTCTGGTATGTTTAAGTATCCTCTCTTGTCTTATTATAATCTAGGGTTTCTATTATAATGTTTAAAAGAAGAACTGAGATGAGACATCTTTGAGTCTCATCTGAGTCCTGACCTGTGTGTTTGTGTGTGTTTGTGTGTGTGTGTGTGTATGTATGTGCGTGAGTATGTGTGTACAGACACATATACATGTATGTACATGCATGTGTGTGTACATGCATGTGTGCATGTGGAGGGAAGAGGTCCAATGCAGCTGTTCATCAAGGGCCACACATCTTGATTTTTTAAACAGTTGTTCACCTTGTCAGGGGCTTACTCATTCAGCTAAATAGATGGGGCAATGAGCACTAAGGAACTTTCTGTCTGTGCGTCCCTAGGGCTAGGATTAGAGCATGTACCCACATGCTTGTGTTTGGTCTGTTTGTTTTATTATTTAAATGTGGTTTTGCCTGTTTTCTACAGGTACACATTGTGTTCTCATTATTCCGACCTCTCATCTTCTCCTTCCCACTCCTGCAAGGCCTTGTCTTACCAACAAATCTCTTTTCAAATTACATATCTCTGTATTTATTTTGCTACTGGTTCATTTTAGCCAGGTCCATCTGTGTATCCATAGGTTTGACAGTATCTACCAGAGGCTGGTGTGCTCACAACTGAGTATAGTGACTCCTTTTCCAGAACCTATCAGTAAACAACAGTTCAGCAAGGAGAGGCAGAACCTTCTGAGTCCCTCTCCCAGCCATTGACTGTTGACAGGAATGATTTTGTACAGGTCCAATTGCAGACCACCACAGTTTATGAGCTCAGGATTTCCACGGATGGGCATTCCATGAGTCATAGCCTTACTTCCTATCTGTCTCTTCTTTTTTTTTTTGTTGTTGTTGTGACAAATGCCATAACCAAAGGACACTGGAGGAAGAAATGGGTTTATTTCTTCTTATACTTCCAGGTCACAATTAATCACTGAGAGAAGTTAGAGCAGGAAGTCGAGATAGGAGTTTGAGGCAGAAACCAAGGAAGCTCACTGCACATGGTCATCTAACTTCTTTAATGCAACCCCAGACTTAACTGCTTACGATGGCTGCACCCACAGCAGGCTGAACCCTGCAAAATGAACCATAAAGCAAGACAATGTTACACAGACATGGGCACAGGCCAATATGATCGAAGTAAATTCTTCAATTGAAGTTTACTCTAGCTTGTGTTAAGTGAAAACAAAGACTATTAAAACCACTTCTGACTCTTATTGTCTTTCTCCTTCCCCTTTCTGTGGTTTTTCTTGAGTCTTAGAGGGGATGGAATGAGTGTCTTGTTGTAAGACTATCTTCTTTAGGACCAAACATAGTATGAGCACCTTGAACAACTACGAGTCTCCAAACTCGCTGCAAAAGGAGGCTTCTGATTAAGTTTTCGAGGAGTATTTATCTGTGTGTATAAACAAACATATTTAGAAGACAATACAACCTTAAGTGAAGTTAGTTAAACAACTATAAAAGGTTGCCCTCACCTCTGCCCAGAGTCTATGACTTTCCGTGCCCTGTATTGTTGACTAGGTTATAGTATTATGCATTGATTCTCTCCTCTGAAGCAAGCCACGAATCTAATAAGAAAGTGATTGGCTACCTCAATAATAGTGGGATGCTATTGCAAGAGAACTGCCTTAGCTCTCCAGCAGAGGTTTTTATAAGTTGTGCTTTTATTTCATTTTATTCTAGGACTGTTTTAATTTCATCTCCAATTTCTCAGTGACCCACTTGTTGTTCAAGTGTGTACTGGTCATTTTCCATGTATTCATGCACTATATATAGAAATAGTTCTCTTGCTCTTGTTCTCTAGGTATATCTAATGTGGTATAATAAGAGATTGTTTTGGTACTTTACATTTGTTAAGACTTTGTTTACATCATAAAACATGAGCCATTTAACAGATGGCTCCCTGGTTCATTGAGAAGAAAGTGTACTTAATATCTGTTTGATAGTGTTTTATGTTTGTATGTGTTACAGCCATTTGCTTTATGGTATAATTTGAATCTGAAGCTTCTTTGATGATTTCAGTTCAGCTGAGTTAAGTGCTGAGGTCACTCACTATTACTGTATCAGAACTTATGGGAACTTTATACCCATTGATGTCTGTTTTGTAAAACTGGATGCCCTGATATTTGATAAACATATATTTACAACTGAATCTTCTTAGTAAATTGCCCTTGAATTGTAATGGTCTTTATTCTGACTAGCTTTTGTTTGAAATCTAGTATATCTATTACATTGGCTATATATCTCTCTATATTTACAGTTCTACTTCTTATAGGCAACATGAACTTCTGCTTTAACTCACTGTTTTTGAAAATACTGATACCTTTAACTTTTAAAGTGATATTCACATAGTTGGATTAATAGAAACAGCATTTGTTTCTAATTATCTATTTATTTTCTTCCCTTTGCCCATTTTAGTCTTTCATATTTTTCCATCTTTTTTCTTTGCCGAACATATTATATTAATCTATTTTGTCTTTCTTACTAGTATAGCAACGTGGTTTCTTTCAGGTTGCCTGTACCTGCCATGGTTTGTTCTCCACATTAGCAATCAATTCAACTTTCAGCTCACTCTATACCACTCTTCAAGTTCTGGGAGTGGCTTACAAAAACAAGTCCATTCCAATCCCTCTCCTAGTCTCATGAATGGTCCTCTTACCACTTTCTCATAAACGACATGCAATCATTTTATTGTTGCTACTATTGATAAAAATTCATTAGTTAAGAATGAAAATAGTTTATCTCTGCTGTTTCGTTTTCCACTATTCTTCCTTTTCTATGTAGACTCAATTTTTGGGTTTCCTTCTCTATAAAAACAAAACAAAACTCACTTTAATGTGGGTGTTTTTTTTTTTTAAATAGACTCTTACTGGCAATTATGATTTCTGCATTTATTTTTCTGAGAACGCTTTCTTTCCTCCTCCACTTTCTAATAATGACATCATAATTTCCTAGATTAGTGATTTTCCTTTTTAGCACTTGAGTTTATCATTTTTCTCTCTCATGACCGGCATGGATTCTCAGAAATCAGGTATAATTTTCTTATCTGTTTCCGGATTATTAATGTGCTCTTATATCTCTCTTTTAACTTCTTTTCAGACTTTTCTTTTATACGTTTGACAGGGCATAATTCTGTAATCATTATACAGTATAGGTTGGAGGGCTAGTCAGAGTTCAAAACCAGCTTGGTCTACATATTGAATTCCATGCCAACCTGGGACATAAAGCAAGAACCTGTGTCCAAAGGGAAAAAAGAAAGGATTTTACCTTATGTTTTCTTTTTTTGAAATTTTGTATGTTACAGGGCCTGGATGTTCACTATTAGGTTTTTATAACTATTGTATGTTTCATGTTTCTCCTGCTTGAAGCTCTTTTCATTTCTTGGAGCTGTGTTTTGATTTAGGAGAAATTTTCAACCATTGTGTCTTCAAATGTTGCTTCTATAGCTCTTATACTACTTCCTCCAGAATAATTTTGTTTGTTGTATGCCTTTTACTGTTGTTGTTGTTGTCATTTCTCCATTGTCCCCCAGTTTTGGGGGTAATTCTGACTTGCCCTCTCCCCTGTCTAATCCCAGATTGAAAGAACCTTTGATCATTTTTTTTTTCAGTTATATTCCTGGGCTCAATGCACTCAGTCAGCCTCACTGCCAATACTGTGTAGCTGCAGATATCTGACAATGTTTTCCAGTTTCCTCAGTTTATAAATCAGCTTTGCTCACAGGTTATATTTCAAGTCACTGAGTCTGTGGGACTGCCATCTTCTACCAATGGAATCAGCTGAGTATAGATGAATGTTTTCAAATGCAAACAGTTTGCATTCTGCTGAAGATTGTTTTCTGACAAGTGCCCTTGTGTCTTCTCTTTGCATGTTCAAGGTCTCGCCCTGAGTAGGGCACTTGTGTCAGGAGTGAGGACCATCTCCTGTGTGGTAGAGCAATCTTGAACATGCTTCCAGCCTTTAGCGAGATAGAGATATGTAAACACTTGAAAGAAGCACGCGACTCACTAATTCCCCAGATTCACCTCTTAAACTTATATTCAGTCTAGACAGTCTGTTGACTCCACCAACCATTATTATCACCTTAGGTCACTTCAATTTTCTCTTCCCTTGATTTTTCTGCCAGTGAGTGGAATCACTATTGTTTCTAGCAGCTGAGCAGGAGTTTTTGTTTTCTATGTTCTCCAAATGAAACCAGCCCCCTCTGGCAGTAAAGCTAAAACCCTCACTGCTTTTTCTATGTTGATAGACACATTGTACCTCCAGAACTCTTTATCAGAAGGTGGGGGGAGCTTCAGAGGGCTCTGTGCAGAGGAGCACCCCAGGGTAGAACATGACAGATTTCTACTGCTGCTAAATAAGGCTCAGTGGTTTCTGTGGAGTCATTTGTATTTGGTCAGATCGTTGTATTTCTTTATTCAGTTTTCAGAGTATTGAAATGCCTATTTTTATGTGCTATCCAGATTTACATTTCTTTTGGGAGAGGCTTTGCCAAGGTAACTGCTCATCTATTAATTTACAACAATGAATAGTATATTAAAAAAACTTATCATCCATCCAGTTATAGTTCCAAGTATTTTATTAATTAGTCTAACTTACAGCAATTTGTAAACTCCTTGTGCCTTTATAACTTTATGAGACTATCACTTACAGATGCAGAAAAGACATAGATGTCATGTGTGTGTGTGTGTGTGTGTGTGTAAATGTATATTGATGAGTGTGTGTAAAACACTAAGAATAGAAAGATAAGGTTTGATAAACAGAAGAATGATTGAAGACTTTCTGGAGGAATAAATAAATTTTATATAGGCAAACAACATTTTGAATAGAGAATCATTAAGAAAAGAACAACATGATTTCCTTTATCACTGCCCCAGTGTCTGCCCTTGATCCCGGTTATTGCTACAGAAGATGTACGTCTGTTGGCTTAGTACCTATTTACCCACACTTAAGACATTTATACATCATATTCCCTATATTGTAAGTGATAGTTGTTCATGATAGAATAAGAACAAGCAGGTATACACCAGTGACCTGTAGTTAAGCACACATCTTTAGGAGCTCACACTCTCACCTTCTGAAGTAGCAAAGTCAACAAATACGAAAGAACCACAATGAGTACCTGGATGACCACTGACATTAACTGTCACAGCCACACCTTCAGTATGCCTGACTCCTCCTCTACTCTGCAAATTAGTCTGATAAAAACTGTAAAAAATGTAAAAAACAGGTGTGGTGGCTTTTCAATTCTTTCCAGCAGGGTGATTTCTTGAAAGTTTCCTAAAATTGATACCCATCAATCACACCCATACCAATCTTACTTCCCATTCCTGCTACCAGACACAAACATCCTACAGCAATTTCTATTTAGAAAGATATCAAACCATAGCCAACCTAGGAAGATCAGAATAACTGTTACTATGTGCCAAGAGCTAGAGATTTGTACCATTATATCATCTAGGATTTAGGCAAACCAGTGAGATAGGACAATTCGTAAAGGAGGAGCACAGTCTCAGAGACAGTAACTAATTTCCGAGGTTTATATCTGGAGAATGGGAGAATCAAGTAGTGTACCAAAGTAACCTGACTTCTGAATCCCAGCTCCTAACCATTACACTGGGTTGTTACCGTCTCAGATGGAAACACATGGAGCTTCTATCACGTGTTTAAACAGTAGCCAAGCACCAGAAATTTCTTAGGACTTAGTCAAAGATTATCTCTCTTCAAATGATAAGCCATACGGGCAGCACAATGTCATGGAAACAGATTAATAGTCAAAGTTGAAAAGATCTCAGACCCGTACTGAGGCACTTGTGCTTATTAGCTGAACAGTTTTCAACAAGTTCTTTCCTCTTTGGGCTCTTCACTAACCTATAATATTGAGGTGATAGTGATTTCTGCGGATGAAAGACCATTGTGAGATGCGAATACAGTAACGTATTGAAAGCCAAGACTGAACCCCCAGTGACACGTGATTGTTGGGGGAGGACGGTAATGGGGGAGGATGGGGAGGGAAACACCCATAAAGAAGGGGAGGCAGAGGGGTTAGGGAGATGTTGGCCTGGAAATCAGGAAAGGGAATAACAATCAAAATGTAAATAAGAAATACCCAATTTAATAGAGATGAAAAAAATAAGAAAAAATAAAGTTATGTGTAAACGAGTGGTGTTCTCATTAGCATCATGTAAAATAGGTTGCACAGACACAAATCAGAATCTTGCAGTTTCTGTATTTTGCCATGCTGGAGCACATGGAGTGGGGACATGAAAATAGTAATAATCTGTATTTGTCATTGTCCTAAGGTACTTCAAGAAAGGTGAAATAAATCAGCGAAATACTTTCTCCTGCATTAGTATCAGAACCAAAATTATTGCTATAACTTTTTGTGTAGCAAGCATTCTTGGGCATTTTCTTCTCTGAAAGAACACAAATTCAGATAACCTAGATAGCCTAGCAGGGAGGTAAAGCCCTGTGCCTCTTTTGCAAGAATATGAACCCAGTGGAAAAACTGGAAAAGGGACTTTCTATGAACTAGTAAAAAATAGAAGAGTGATCCTTTAATGCATATTTGTTAACTGATGGTTTGGTCTTGGAAACCATTAGAAGGGTGATGAAAAGAGAGGTAGCTTCTTGCTCCCAAGACTTGACAAGAAATTGCTGCAGAGAAATTAAAGTGGTTTGCTGCTTTGGAAACTGACAATGGTCAGTTTATACTTTAGATATGAAGATTTTGAAGATTATAGCAAATAGAAATCCCATAGGATAGAGTCTAGTTGATTTATGCATTTATTGTTTATAACGTGGCTACTATGAGGGAGAAATAATTATAAGTACTGCAGAAGAAGCAAGCATTTAGCATGTTGTGCTTCTTTAAGCATCAAAAACTGTGAGGCAAGGATCTGGACTGTGATGAAGCCTCCAAGTGTAGTCAGTGGTCCCATGCTAGATGTGGCCAGGAGAAACACAGAAGGGAAAATTGCTGCTTCGTTAGCAGCTACAGGGTAACTTCAGCCTTTCATTCCTCATTATACATACTGTTCACTCAATTTTCTTAAAAGAGCATGCGTGTTGAGCATGAATTTCCCATGGTGAAAAAGTGAGGATAATGATCAAGGTAGTTCCGATTATGTGTTGCTTGTGGCTATGTAAGTTGGGAGAAAATGCCTTAGACATTTAGCTTCTTAAACAGGAAAATTAGCATTCACACTTGATGCTCTGTGGATTACTATGATAATTAGATTAACTTAAGAAAGTACCTGGCCCATAGGGCAGACATTATAGAACACATTAGCAATTTCAGTGATAGTAGATTTGGCGATGTTAGTTGTTGTTGGCGGTGGGAGCAGATGGTATGGGGACTGCCGCAGTGGCATCATGGCAGTGGTAGGGCCTGTGACAGACATAGAAGTAATATTATTTGTTGTGTTGGTATTACAGTAATTACAGTGGTAAATCATCATAGTTATTACCAATTTTCTTATAATTTTTTACAATAGAGTGATGTTTATTCAGGGTATTTATTAGGAGAATATTTTGTAGAAGAGACATTCTTTGACTAATGTGATACGGAGGTGCCCATACCTTCAATACAACTCAAACCCCTAAAGAGAAAGGCGCGTTTTCTCCATTGTATTAGTAAGACTGCATTTAATACATGGGGAATTCTAGGCTCAAAATCACTTTTCTAAGAAGTTTAATAGCATTCATTAAGCAGGGTGCTCGTACCCCAAGAAGATACTTGCTGTAAATTCAGAATAATTGCTTAACTATAAAAAATTGAACACAGGAAATGGAGTATACATCTAGAAAGGTAAATCATGGTACTCTTAAATTTAGAACAGTAGATGTTCCAGGATGTTCTTCAGGAATAAAGAAAAAATTGAACTGACTTTGAGAAGCAAAATTACAGAAAGAAAATATCAAAGCAAATGATTTAAAAATGAAATAGGATCGCTTCTCGGCCTTTGACTAAGATCAAGTGTAAAAATGAAATAGGAAAATGTATTTCAAAAGATTAGATCAGTGCCTATAAGAAAATGGTAGTTTGTATGTAATATAAGATATTAACTGTCAGTGTGAAGTGTGAGTGTTTACTGGAAAATATGTTTGGAAGAGCTGCTCTGGTCCTTTAGGCTTAGCTCTTATATTCCAAAGGAACACAAGCCAGATTGCAAAAGATTAATAAAAATAAAGGAGGTTTATGGATAGGAAAGACAAAGTGCAGTAGGCAAAACAAGAGGAGCAGGGGCAAGAATGAGCAAGGCATTTTATGCATGAATGGAAACGTCCCATTGAACCATGTCACTTTGTAAAATTAATATACATTAATAATTTCAAATGAATTTACTAATGGACAAAATGAGGAAGAATGGTGATGAAACAGATGATGCCCATGCACTGCCAAATGTTATATTAATCTTACACTTGAATAAAAGGAAAATACTCCTTTGTTTTTGGTTTACATTGAATTTGAAATGTCTCTTGGGATTTAGCAATCAAACTTGCTTTGTTTTGTATTAGCTGTTTTCGTTGGTGATGGTGGTGATTTGGTTTAGTGTGTGTGTGATTTTGTTTCTTTGTTTGTTTGATTAGTTCTTAGTTCTTTTGGACATTTTTATTGATCAAGCAATTTATACAGGAGGATGATAAGGGGAGGAAGGGATTTGATGGAACGAGAACCCTGTGTGCCATGACATCTTTACAAGTACTGATGAATTGTGTTATTTACAACACTTAGTGTTCTCAAGGAGTATATTTAAGCTCATGAAATATTTAAGCCCCAAACTAAAACAGCGCGCACCAGGCTGCAGCCAAATGAGTACATTAAAACCACCTGTTCCTTTCCATTTGCACATTGTACAGAGAGAGAGGCAAAGAGGTGGGTAAAGAGAGAACCATTTCTGCATCAGAGACAAATCCAGTTATGCACACAGTAACTACATTGCCACTTCATTGGCGAAGCCTTTAATCAAGGCAGTTTCCAATATATATTGACTTATTTTTATCACACACGTAAGAATCCTAAACTATTTTTCTTTACTTCACTTAATGAACACACTAACAATATTATGTCACACTCCTAGAGTACAGATACAAAAGAACTTAATTTAAAATGTTACAGTTTTAATTAAAAACATAAAGCATAGTAATTATTATGCTTGTGATGACTTCTTTAAATCCAAAGTTCTATTGTTATGGAGATTTAAATAAGAGAGGCTGAAGAGGAAAAAATTATTCAGAGATGAGATACTATAGAATACTGGGTTTTTTATTTGATTGAAAGTGTAATTTAACAGCAGTTCATTGAGTTCAGAAATTCGTTTAACAAAGACTAGGATTTTTAACTTAAAGTCTGATAGAAGTTTGCTGATAAGAGATATTCAGGTGAGAAATAAAAACATTGATCCTCCCACAATTAGAAACTCAGCCCAGAATACTAATAACTGTGATTTGAGGGATAGGTGGTTGGTAGCGTGGTTGTCTCCCAATCATGAAGATCTAAGTTCCAACCCCAAAACTCACTTTTAAAAGCTAGGCATGGTGGCAAAAGAGCAGAGACAGATGGATCCCTGGGCCCAGTTAGCTACTCAGTCTAGGCTTTTTGTTGCCTCAGTCTAGGCTGGCGAGAGATTATATCAAAAGAAAAGGTTGACAATGCCTAAGTTCCACAGGAAGGGTTAAAATAAAAATAGGAATTTAAAGACGGTGAAAAGGAGCATTAGTGTTCTTTGTACTTTCTTTTTTATAGAGGTAAAACAAACAGAATCTGTCTATTATCCATCTATCTATCCATCTATCCATCTATCTATTATCTATCAGTTTGTCTGTCTATTATATCTTTTACAAGTAAAAGAAGCCACCTTTTATTTCTGTCAGAACCTGAGCTCTCTGGTGCAGATGTGGGTAGGTAAGATATCGAGATACTTGGTTGGAGTTCAGGAGACAGCACTGCACTGCCACATAGCTTCCTCTGTCTGGGAGAATCTTGTAGAGTATGGGGAAGGAACATGGCTGAGGATACATATAGGTTGGAAAATCATCATCTAGAAAGATCATAGGTTTCCAGGTTACGGTCTTTGGAATAGTGAGCAAAAGGAAAATGTTAAATACTGAATGTTAAGGTCAGTAGATGGGGAGGACCTTAATGGTAAAAGGTCAAAGCTGGTGGAAAAATCTCAGAAATATTGAATGTGCATAAGAAAACAAAAGCACTTTTACCTAATCAGGGTTACTACCATGATAGCTCCAGAATCAATGCAAGTTTCCTAAATATTAGGCCAATATTTCACCCAGGAGGAAACTCTGGATAATATCTGCTCATGTACCCATTCTCCTTTGCTTACTGACATGAATCCTTTCTCTTTTTTTTCTTTTTTTTTTCTTTATTGACTTGAGTATTTCTTATTTACATTTCGGATGTTATTCCCTTTCCCATTTTCTGGGCCAACATCCCCCTAACCCCTCCCTGTCCCCTTCTATATGGGTTTTCCCCTCTCCATCCTCCCCCATTACCACCCTCCCCCCAACAATCACGTTCACTGGGGGTTCAGTCTTAGCAGAACCAAGGGCTTCCCCTTCCAGTGGTGCTCTTACTAAGCCATTCATTGCTACCTATGAGATTGGAGCCCAGGGTCAGTCCATGTATAGTCTTTGGGTAGTGGCTTAGTCCCTGGAAGATCTGGTTGGTTGCCATTGTTGTTCATATGGGGTCTTGAGCCCCTTCAAGCTCTTCCAGTCCTTTCTCTGATTCCTTCAATGGGGGTCCCGTTCTCAGTTCAGTGTTTTGCTGCTGGCATTCACCTATGTATTTGCTGTATTCTGGCTGTGTCTCTCAGGAAAGATCTACATCGGTTCCTGTCGGCCTGCACTTCTTTGCTTCATCTGTCTAATAGGGTGGGCGTATATGTATGGACCACATGTGGGGCAGGCTCTGAATGGGTGTTCCTTCTGCCTCTGATTTAATCTTTGCCTCCCTATTCCCTGCCAAGGGTATTCTTGTTCCCCTTTTAAAGAAGGAGTGAAGCATTCACATTTTGATCATCTGTCTTGAGTTTCATTTGTTCTAGGCATCTAGGGTAATTCAAGTATTTGGGCTAATAGCCACTTATCAATGAGTGCATACCATGTGTGTTTTTCTGTGATTGGGTTACCTCACTCAGGATGATATTTTCCAGTTCCCTCCATTTGCCTATGAATTTCATAAAGTCATTGTTTTTGAAAGCTGAGTAATATTCCATTGTGTAGATGTACCACATTTTCTGTATCCATTCCTCTTTTGAAGGGCATCTGGACTCTTTCCGGCTATTATAAATAAGGCTGCGATGCACATAGTGGAGCACGTGTCTTTTTTATATGTTGGGGCATCTTTTGGGTATATGCCCAAGAGAGGTATAGCTGGATCCTCAGGTAGTTCAATGTCCAATTTTCTGAGGAACCTCCAGACTGATTTCCAGAATGGTTGTACCAGTCTGCAATCCCACCAACAATGGAGGAGTGTTCCTCTTTCTCCACATCCTCTCCAGCATTTCCTGTCACCTGAGTTTTTGATCTTAGCCATTCTCACTGGTGTGAGGTGAAATCTCAGGGTTGTTTTGATTGCATTTCCCTTATGACTAAAGATGTTGAACATTTCTTTAGGTGTTTCTCAGCCATTCGGCATTCCTCAGCTGTGAATTCTTTGTTTAGCTCTGAACCCCATTTTTAATAGGGTTATTTGTCTCCCTGCGGTCTAACTTCTTGAGTTCTCTGTATATTTTGGATATAAGCCCTTTATCTGTTGTAGGATTGGTAAAGATCTTTTCCCAATCTGTTGGTTGCCGTTTTGTCCTAATCACAGTGTCCTTTGTCATCTCAATCCATGTTTTGTAAGAAAGGACAACAGTTATTGATGGCTACCCACATAAGAATGAAGAAGGTGAATGAAGAGTGACTCAGGCGAATTAACTCTAATCTACTTTGAAGATTACTGTGAACAACTTTTTACTGACTGATGTTCAAATGAAGAATCTATTGGGAACAGTTTTCAGGCACTGACAGCTGAGTGATGAAATAGCCAGTCTAGACACTAGAATATTTAGTACTAAAAGGGAAATGCAAGAATAAGTAGACAGAGTTTGGGGAAGATTTGGATGAGTTAATGTTCCAGGTAAAGAAATTGGTGCAGTCTTGAGGGTTTGTGTGTGTTTGTGTGTGAATGTGTGTCTGTCTGTGTGTGTGTATGTGTGTCTGTCTGTGTGTGTGTGTGTGTGTGTGTGTGTGTGTGTGTAATCTTAACTCAAATCCCCATGTTTGCATAGCAAGCACTTTACCTACTGAACCATCCTCCAACTAATTAAGCATAACTTAGACAAAGAAACTGTGAATCAAAATCAAGCACCAAGGAATTTATTGCATTCTATTCAGTGAAGGAACTGAATCTGTATATGTTACAAATACTAGATACTGAAGAACGTTGTACATGGTAAATAGTGGGCTTGAGGCCATTAATCGATTCTGTATTTTGTATATTGTATGTCACACTTTAAAAATGTTTATTGGTTATTTTATTTATTTACTTTTCCAATGTTATCCTCCTTCCCGGTTTTCCCTCTGTAAACTCTCTGTCCCACCCACCCCCTGCTTCTAATCCCCTCCCCACTCCTGCCTCACCATTATGAGAACTTAAAATGTGTGTGTGTGTTAGTACTCATTAAAGGATATGTTTCATGGGAATATGTGTATATCTTAAAATCTATTTTCTCAGTATCTGTCATTATACATGGTTCTTTACTAATATCTAATAATTGTTCTTTGGGCAGAATAATATTTGGTCTTAAGAGGACTGTGATTTGATATCTCTGTTTTAGCACTTGTTAAAATATGTGACATTGGGAGATATAAGAATCTGTTCTTCTTGAAGTTCAGTATGTTCTTAGCTTTAGGGAAATTTAAAAGGTGGAATTTTTTTTAAAAAATCAAGGAAATCATTAAGATTCCAATTTAAAAAGATTAAAGCATGAAACACTTCACCTGTGCTATTCATGAAAAAAGTAACTTTTCAGGAGATAAAAATAAATCTTGAAATCAAATTATGTTATCATCCAGGCAGGTGGTTACTATAGCAGTGAAGGGGGAAAAGGCAGTAAAATTGACTAAAGATTTCCAGAGGCAGACAAATTTATATAAAGTATTACAAGTTTATAAAATGATAACTTTAAGTACCAAGTTGGAATGTCGGTGAGCTGTGCGTCTTGCTCTCTCCTTATTTAAGTGACATATGAGGCCAGGAAGGCTTCCTGCCCAGAAAAGTGGTGGACAATGTGTGGTATCAAATTGGATTTTTTTGGCTACCAGAGAAACCAGAGCCATCAATTAAATGGAGAAAAATAATTATCTAAAGAAGAATATAGTTTTATCTTTGAAAATTCCATCCATCATACACTAAAATATGATCGTATCTATTTCCCATTTTACCTCCAAACTCTTCACATAGCCCTGTAATACATTTTTCTCCTAACTTATAACTTATGGTCTCTCCTCTTTCTTTGTCCCTGTCTGTGTCTCTGTCTGTCTGTCTCTCCCCTTTGTTCTCTCTCTCTCTCTCTCTCTCTCTCTCTCTCTCTCTCTCTCTCTCTCTCTCTCTCTCTCTTCCTCCCTCCCTCCCTCCCTCCCTACCCTCTCTCTTCCTTTCTCTCTCCCTCTCTCTCTCTGCCCAATTAGTGCTGCCTTTGTGTATATAGAGGTGGAGCCTCCAGAAGCACTGGAGAATGGGAAGCTATCAATGGTCACACCCACAAAGAAATATTTTCTATTTCCACCAACTATCAACTGGGAGTAGGTCCTTAGTAGAGGGAGGTGTTGTGAGTTTATGGGTGAAATAGCCATAAGGCAGAAAGGAAGCTATCGTTTCCCCCCACCCCCATGTCAGGCTGAACCAGCAGCTATCTCAGCTCTAGTTCTGAAGTCCTGTCATTTGAGTTCAGGGCTCTGAACATCCTACCAGGAATGGTAACATCTCATAGAGTGCCTCCTCATCCTTCAGTTCTTGTACTCTTTCTGTTTTCTCTTCCCCAATGTTTCTTAAGCGTTCAGTATAGGCTTGCTGATGAGCATGTCCCCTTTAGGGCCGTGTTCTCATAGTTTGCTATTCTTAGCAAACTTAGAAGGCACACTCTGAATTCATGGCTGACAAGTAAAAATACTTACATACATACATACATACATACATACATACATACATACATATATACGTATCTCCATACATACATACATACATACTTAGAAGACAAATTGACAACATGAGCATTAAGCAAAACAATAGCAGCTTCTAACTTTGAACTGTGACCTCTCAGCCATAGAGCTTTGACTAGATTACCTGTACCAGGCACGAAATTCCCTCTTGTGGAAAAGGCCTTAAATCCAAACAGAAAGCTGTTTCTTACCCCATAGTCATGTGAACCAATAGGCATATACTGCCTGGCTAGTAGGTAGTGCAACATAATGTGTCCACCAGGTCTTTTTTTTTTTCCAACCCGCAGCCTACAGAGCATATCTTAGGGCTACAAAAGGAGGAAGTTTCCCAATTGCCTTGAGAGTGATTTCTTTATGTCTTACAGCCAAAGCATGGTGTGTATTCACCTGTAGTATTGTGTTATGGAGCTATGGTAAATGATAAATAAGGACAATGGAAGTAGCCTGTTGTGCTAAAATCATATTTTTCAAAACTAGGAAATTCTCTCTCTTATTGATTTTCCAAAATGTCAGTCCCTTGGTTTTCTACCTTTCAAGATATAAAGAGACTATAAAGTGATGAACAGGGCCAGAGCTGGAGTAACAAGGACTCCAACCATGTAACTTTCTGTCCTCCCTGCTAGCAGACACACTATATTACTAACATGCTTAAAGATCACAGGAAATTTGACAGGTCAAGAGAAAATATATTTGTTAGAATTCTTTTCAGAACGAGAATATCATGAGTAGAAAGTTTTACATCAGAAGAGCTAGGGAGATGTGCTTGCAAATAAAGTGCTATGATAGGAATATGAGGACATGAGTTCAAATCCCTCAAACACACACAGAATCAGCACAGGTCTATAATAACTGTGTTTCTATGTGGAAAAAGAAGGCCCAGTCTGGAATATCTCCTAGAAGCTTATGGGCCTGGCTTCCTGCTCCACTCAACAAGGTTCTCTTTCAAACAACATAGAGTACCAATACCTGAGTTTGTCCACTGACTTCCACACATCATGCTGTGACTTACATGCCCTTAAACATTCATGCACATGCATCATAAACACACATGCACACGCACGCGTACACACACACACACACACACACACACACACACACACACACGTAAATAAAAATTAAAAAGTTGCATGCTGAGGCACTGATGTGAAGTAGATTGAGACCTCGGGAAGAATATCATACAACAGTGGATGTCTGTTGTATGTCCATTGCCAGGAGTGAATGAAAGCCATACTCGACATGGTTTTGATTTCTGTAAGAGGATGCTCAAGATGAACAGTGAGGTGATTCTCTGCAGCAACTCCTTGTTTCATCACCACTCAGTAAATTACCACACTCTAAATATATGTGGAACATTACTGAGTATATGTGGAATATTCTCCCAGTCCAATTAATTGAAAGGGCTCTAAACATCCATAAAAATCAGACAAGATTTAGGAACTTCTCATTAAAATACAACTATTCTTAGGTCTTATGTTTTGTTCTTTTTATCAAAAATCTCTGCCAAGAGAATTTTTATCTTACTTTTTTCCTTAGAATTCATCAAGAGAACATAGCCATCACTCTTCTTCTAATGAAGAGAATAAACATTAGAGCCTCCAAAGGAACTTAGTCCTGAATTCCCACACTAGCTTTGTGACTCTATATATTAAAAGGTGTTTATGATTTAGGGTGGAAATGTTGGTTCACCTATGCTCAAAAGCACTCACTGCTCTTCGATTTTGATGGATTCTGGTGCAGACATGAAAATTTCTTTTTAGACCAAGATTACAACCTGGATGAAACTGTTTATCCTTAAGAGAAGAGCGTGGTTAATGTTAAATTAGACAAATAACATTTCAACATTTAATTAAAAACTAAAGATCCTTAAAGTACAAAGAAGCCAGCTGACTTGGCTTATATCACCTGTTCATGAAGCTGACTAGTGGACTTCAGAATAAAAATTATGATGTGAATTTGTAATGAATCTTGGATCTAATATTCAGCATGCATAATCTTACAACTGTGAAGCAAAAAATATGTGCTACTATATATTCTCTGATATGCAAACCTTTAAAATATACTTCTTAAAACTACTCCTTGAAAGAATGCCTTTCGCTGTGAATCTTTGGCCATTTGCTATCAGAGGCTTATTTTCCTCTCTCTGAAGCTTATTCCCCCTCCCTGGTATGCAGCACTTTAATAGCACGAAGAGTTTCCCTCCAGGAAACCAGTGAAGCAAAGAGAAACTTCATGGAGCCATACTGGGCAAATGAAAACATATCACATTAATTCAGTCTCCTCCTGGTGCCCTCCTTCTATCAACTATGAAAGATGAAAAATTAAACAAAACTTCAAACAGAAGAATATGTATACATGGCGTCTTGAGAGATTTTTTTCTTTTACATGTGCTCAACCAAACCCTTCCTAAGCGCTGAAGCTTTCTGACATCACAAAGCCCTTTTCTGTGAGTCACTGAATTGCTGAAGCCCAGAAAATCTAATTTACTTTAGGTCTGTTTGATAATGTAATAACACAGTAAAATGTGATTCACCAATTAGCTCATGTAATTGAATAATCAAAAACATGCTCCGAGTAAGTCACTGAGGCATAGTCCATCACCCTCATGGTCCTATATTTTTCTGATTACAACTGCAGGTACATCTTCCATCATTGATGCTTCTCATGAACGAGAATTAACAAATATCTGTGGTTGTAGATTAGTAGAGTACTTAGCTTCATTAGTCATTGGTTTCTCTTTGCTGTTTCATCAGCTCTCTCTTGATCAAGTTCTACATCGGCTAAAGGGACTGGCTATCCAGCCCTTGCCTCTGTAGAGCTCTTAGGCTCATGTGCTATTTTTAAACAGCATAGGGATGGAACCAAACTGATGTTAACACCTTAAAGAAATCACAATTTTGTGGTTGGAAAACTGTCTCTCTGGCTGATTCCTAAATTCTAATGGTACTGCTGAGATATATTTTGGCAGGAAAAAAAGCAATAGACAGTTTAAGAGGTTTTTCTCTGAAACTTTAATTGGGTAATAGGAAATCTATAATAGATAAAGATAGGAATTATATGTTCGGCAAATTGTTTTACAGCATTTCCCCATAACTCGCTATGCATATCTGTTGAAATGTAGGTGCCTGGCTATAATCAAAATGCATTTCTCTTTGTAAATTCAAGGCAACTAAAGGGTTGTTTAGGTTGTTCAAACAATTTCTAAGGAGGAATTTCAAAATGCGTCCTACTTTATTTATTTATTCCTTCTAAGTATTTGAGCATGCTTTCATGGTCCATGGCTTCCCAACAAGCAAAGTAAAGAGTAATTGGAATGCGTTACTTGAAATTGAGTCAGTAAAAACATGGAATTTCTTAGCTAACTTGGTTATTATTTAAATGTGGTTTTGCTCCTCAAGAGAAAGAAGAAAGAGGAGGAGAAGGGAGAAAAAGGAGAGGGCAGAAGAGGAATAGAATAGAGGAGGAGGAGCTGGGGAGAGGAGGAGAAAGGTCACATGAAGCTTTGCACTGCCTTTTTAAAGATCATTCTTCAGCTTTTTAAAAAAATATTAGTCATTCCATTCATTTACATCTCAAATAATATCCCACTTCCAGTTACCCCCTCCACCAAGTCCCCACCCCATGATATCCCACTTACTGGTTACCCCTCATACTTTAACTTTTATCCATGAGATTTAAGCTAATATTAGCAAGCAGTCTCCTTTGTAATTATATCATTAGCCTTAGATAGTTTGTCGTTCCATAAACTCACAATGCACTTTTTCTATTGTCGCCTCACATAAAAAAGCAACAAATAATAACATTCTTAAGGGATGGAATCATCATTAGTTATTTTTGTAGCACTTCATTTTATTTGTGACAAACATAATCAAAAATAAATCATGAAGAATCTCTTCTGGAAGGACAGGTGCCTGTCACCACCCCTAGAGTTCCCTGTCACTTTTACATGTAGAATATTGTACTAAAAATGCATTAGTAATTCTCACCCTTTTGTCTCCCTATTCATAGGTCAATGGAACAGAAATTGAATATGAATTTGAAGAAATTACATTGGAGAGGGTAAGAAAATTTTTAAATCCTTAACTTTGCATTTTACCTTGTAGATCCAAATTTGTTGTCTTGTGAAAATGCCAAATTGTATGTCTTAACCCAAAGTGCCATGCCAGATTTACAGGAAGATTATTAGTGAAATGCTTGCAGTCAAGAGCACTGGGAGTAAAGAGTGAATAAGCACAGCGTTCAATTTGTAAATCTAGTGGCCAGGATTTGGGGAAAGGAATGGGCAAGGCACAAATGTCCCAGGAGCTTGTGCAGCTCTACACTGAATGTTTTGTTATTCATGATTTGGCTGTATGTTTTCATGGATGTTGTAATCTGATGATTACATGTCCTCTATTTCATTAACAAAAGGGATAATACACTTAAAACCCATCCACAAAGTCAGATGCACACATCCCTGTAGAGCTCTGAAAAATATGTGTGAAAGACCTTGCCAATGACTTCTGACAAATAAACTCTGCCTCACAGCCCTAAAGAATTTACATATTTTACAAAACACAAAAGGAATGTCAAAGGCCAACTAGGAAAAGCCAACATCAGAAAGCAATAACAGGACACTTATATCTTTCTAAAGCATAAAACTGCTTACTTACCTTCATTAGGAAATGCAGACAGGAGCAAGAATAGTTAGGGACCTAATTGGCAAATATTTCAAAGGAGTCTTAATATCCAGTGACAACGACCAGTCGTGAAAATGAGTTAATTTGGAAATAAGGATCAAAAGCTTTGGTAAAAAAGCATAGCTTTAGCACATTTACCTCCATAAGAATAGACAAATTTCCTGGGTTCGGTCCCCAACTCCGAAAAAAAGAAAAGAAAAAAAAAAAGAATAGACAAATTTCAAAGCTGCTCATATTTATACTGTTTAAAACAATGAAGATTTAAAATTACTTGTACTGCTTCACTATATGACCACATACTATTAATCATATTAAATTTAAATACTGTTTCTAACAGTGAAGGCTTAAAAATATGTTTACTATTTCATTATATATCCATATACTATTAATCACATTAAATTTAAATACAATTAAATGTTAAATTATACTTCAATATTGTTTTAGAATGCTTTGTAATTACAAGAGTACGAAGCACATCTCATTATATTAAACAACTTAAAAATTGTTAATGAAGTTTTATGATATAATATTATATTAAATAAATCAAACTCAATAAAACTCTTTAACTTTACATTTCCAAAAGTTTCAATAAAAGTAAAAATGTTTTGACGTGTCCTTTTCTTTGAAACATAAAAGAATATGCCATCTTTGCCCCAACATAGGGCGATGCTAGGGCAGTGAGGTAGGAGTCGGTGGGTGAAGGGCAGCACCCTCATGTAGGAAAGGGAGGGGGATTGCAGAGGGGAAACCAGGATGGGGGAAACACTTGAAATGCAAACAAATAAGATAACTAATAAAAAATAAAAAATAGAAAAGAGAGAAAAAGTTAAACATTAGGAGATAATGGTGAACTACCACAGTCTGGCTGAAGCTTCTCACCGGCTGAGAATCAAGGACTCCAGCACAATCTATAATATTGTTTGTGAGGGTTACTGACAGACATTAGCAAGCAATTTGCTTTAGATTATTTCACTCTTAGATTATTTGTTATTTGTCAGCTAAAAATGCATATTTTGTATGGTGCTCTCATACAAAAAGCAAATGACAGCACTCTAAGGGATGGAACCATTGCTGATTACTTTTGTAGTGTCACATTTCATTCTGGCAAAACCATAATCCAAAGCTCAAACATGAAAGAAATGTTTAGGAATGGCAGGTATGTGGCGGCAATATGGTTTGTGAGATATAATACAAAATTAGAATGGTGAGCCTTCTAAACCCCGAACATATGCAACTAAACTGGTCTCGCTGTGTACTTAATTCTCTCCGCAAGTTCTCCTTTTTCTTTCACTTTTCTTATTGGATATTTGATGTATCTACATTTCAAATGTCATCCCCCTCCCCCACCTCTTCCCCTGCTTCTATGAAGATGTTCCCACTCCCACCCATTCACTTCCACCTCAACATCCTGGCATTCCCCTACACTGGGGAAAGGAACCTTCATAGGACCAAGGACTTCTATAGATGCCAGGCAATGCCATCCTCTGCTACATAAGCCTTGGGGTCATGGGTCCCTCCACCTGTATTCTTTGGTTAGAGGTCTAGTCCTCGGGAGCTCTGAGGTGTCTGGTTGGTTGATATTGTTGTTCTTCCTATGGGATTGCAAACCACTTCAGCTCATTTAGTCCTTTCTCTAACTTCTCCATTGGGGTCCCTGTGCTCAGTCCTTTGGTTAGCTGCAAGCATCCTCATCTGTATCAGTAAGGCTCTGGCAGAGACTATCAGAAGACATCCCTATCAGTCTCCTGTCAGCAAGTACTTCTTGGCATCAGCAATAGTGACTGGTTTTGGTGGCTATATATGGGATGAATCCCCAGGTGGGGCAGTCTCTGTGTGGCCTTTCCTTCAGTTACTGCTCCACTCTTTGTCCCTGCATTTCCTCCTGTGAGTATTTTGTTCCCCTTCTAAGAATAACTGAAGCGCCCACATTTTGGTCTTCCTTCTTCTTGAGCTTCATATGGTCTGTGAATCGTTTCTTGAATTATCAGAGCATTTGGGCTAATATCCACTTATCAGTGAGTGAATATCATGTGTGTTCTTTTGTGACTAGGTTACCTCACTCAGGATATTTTTTAGTTCTATCCACTTGCCAAAGAATTTCATGAAGTCATTTTTAATAGTTGGGTGCAAACATCCACATCTGACTCTTTCAGCTGCCTATTTGGTCTTTTGGAGGGCAATCATGATAGGTCCCTTTTTATGAGCACCCCATAGCCTCAGTAATGGTGTTAGGTCTTGGGGCCTCCCCTTGAGCTGGATCATGCTTTGGGCCTGTTGCTGGGCCTTCTTTTCCTCAGGCTCCTCTCCATTTCCATCCCTGCATTTCTTTCAGACAGGAAGAATTATGGGTCAGAATTTTGATTATGGGATAGCAACTCCATTCCTCACTTGATGCCCTGACTCTCTGCTGGAGGAGAGCTCAACAAGTTTCCTCTCTCCACTGTAGGGGATTTCATCTAGGATCCCCCTTTGAGTCATGAGAGTCTCTTACGTGCCAAGAATCTGGTATATTCTGGAGTGTCCTCCCAACCTCTTTCTTTCTGACGTTGCCTGTTTCCATTCTTTCTGCTGGCCCTTAGGGCCTCAGTTCTTTTCCCACATGCAACACTAGATCATGTTCCCCTCTCCCCAAATCCTCATCCCCTTTCCCTCCCCTATCCCCCCTTCCTCCTCTCTTAAGATTGCTTTCTTCTCCCTCCCAAGTGGGACTGAGGTGTCCTCATTTGAGCCCTTCAACTTCTTGACCTTTTTGAATTCTGTGGACTGTATCTTGGGTATTCTGCACTTTTTCGGGGGTGGGGGCTAATATCCACTTATTATTTGAGCACATACTGTGCATGTCCTTTTGTGTCTGAGTTACCTTACTCAGGATGATATTTTCTATGCCCATCCATTTGCCTGCAAAACTCAAGATAGCCTCATTCATAGTAGCTGAGTAGTATACCATTGTGTAAATGAACCACATTTTCTGTATCCATTCTTCTATTGTGGTACATCTGGATTGTTTCTTTGGGGTATATTCCCGAGTGGTATTTCTGAGTCTTTAAGTAGGTCTATTTCCAATTTTCTTAGGAATCTCCAAATTGATTTCCAGAGTGGTTGTACCAGTTTGCAATCCCACCAGCAATGAAGGAGTGTTCCTCTTTCTCCATATCTTTGCCAAGTTTTTTTTTTTCTTCTTTTTTTTTTTTAACTTGAGTATTTCTTATATACATTTCGAGTGTTATTCCCTTTCCCGGTTTCCGGGCAAACATCCCCCTCCCCCCTCCCCTTCCTTATGGGTGTTCCCCTCCCAACCCTCCCCCCATTGCCGCCCTCCCCCCATAGACTAGTTCACTGGGGGTTCAGTCTTAGCAGGACCCAGGGCTTCCCCTTCCACTGGTGCTCTTACTAGGATATTCATTGCTACCTATGGGGTCAGAGTCCAGGGTCAGTCCATGTATAGTCTTTAGGTAGTGGCTTAGTCCCTGGAAGCTCTGGTTGCTTGGCATTGTTGTACTTTTGGGGTCTCGAGCCCCTTCAAGCTCTTCCAGTTCTTTCTCTGATTCCTTCAATAGGGGACCTATTCTCAGTTCAGTGGTTTGCTGCTGGCATTCGCCTCTGTATTTGCTGTATTCTGGCTGTGTCTCTCAGGAGCGATCTACATCCGGCTCCTGTCGGTCTGCACTTCTTTGCTTCATCCATCTTGTCTAATTGGGTGGCTGTATATGTATGGGCCACATGTGGGGCAGGCTCTGAATGGGTGTTCCTTCAGTCTCTGTTTTAATCTTTGCCTCTCCCTTCCCTGCCAAGGGTATTCTTTTTCCTCATTTAAAGAAGGAGTGAAGCATTCACATTTTGATCATCCGTCTTGAGTTTCGTTTGTTCTAGGGATCTAGGGTAATTCAAGCATTTGGGCTAATAGCCACTTATCAATGAGTGCATACCATGTACGTCTTTCTGTGATTGGGTTAGCTCACTCAGGATGATATTTTCCAGTTCCAACCATTTGCCTACGAATTTCATAAACTCGTTGTTTTTGATAGCTGAGTAATATTCCATTGTGTAGATGTACCACATTTTCTGTATCCATTCCTCTGTTGAAGGGCATCTGGGTTCTTTCCATTTTCTGGCTATTATAAATATTTGATCTTAGCCATTCTGACTGGTATAAAGTGGAATCACAGGGTCATTTTGATTTGCATTTCTCTGATCACTAAGGTCTTTGAACATTTCTTTGGGTGCTTCTCAGTCATTTGAAATTCCTCTGTTGTAAATTCTCAGTTTAGTTCTATGTCCCATTTTTTGATTGGGTTGTTTGGTTTTGGGGTGGTTAGCTTCTTGAGTTCTTTATATGTATGCTATGGACTTTAGTCCTCTATCAGATGTAGGGTTAGTGAATATTTTTTTCCTGTAGGTCACAGATTTGCCTTATTGACTATGTTCTTTGCCTTACAGAAGCTTTCCAGTTTCATGAGGTCCCATTTATCAATTCCTGATCTTAGAGCATGAGCCATTGGAGTTCTGCTTAGGAAATTTCCCCCTGTGGAAATGAGTTCAAGGCTCTTTCCCACTTTATCTTCTATTAGGTTCAGTGTATTTGGTTTTATATTGAGGTCTTTGATACACTTGGACTTGAGCTTTGTGTATGGTGACAAATATGGGTCTAAGGGCCTTTTAAAATTTATATTTCCTCTTTAATTTCTTGCTATTCATGAGTCAACAGATTTTTCAGTTAAGTTTAATTTTTATTGAGTGTGAGTAGTCTTAAAGAAATTTACATAGGATGTTAATTGTTTGCCAGATGGAGTCTTTAAAACGTCCATTATGGACTTTGATAAAATTTTAATAGCATGCTAAATAGAGAAAGTGAAATTAGAGGAAATTAGCTCAAATGAGAGAGAGAAAAAGAAAAACTACATACATTCCAGAGCTGGAATTGTGATTAGTAAGGTACATGCAAAATATAAGTTTGCAGTCCATCTAATTCTAGGGCCTGTGCAACTGAGCAAGTCTTACTGTGTTCTTGATTCTTCTTCCTTCCCCTACTTACTATACATACATCTTTAAGAGATCACTGTTTTATTAGCTTAGTGTATAGGTCAGCCGATAACTAGAGGCCAATATCAAGTTGAAAGAGAAAGAGAGAGAGAGAGAGAGAGAGAGAGAGAGAGAGAGAGAGAGAGAACATGTCAAGCCACATAAGAGCAGGTTCAAGACTGGATTCTCTTAGGTACTTATTTCCTACTCCTAAGCATGCACACCTGTTCCCTGTCTCCATGTCCTGGGACTTCCAACCATACATCAAACTTGTCACTTCCATTAAGGGGACACCCGCCAGATCCTCTATGCTATGCATCATCTTCTCCAGAGTTCTCCCACACTTCCAACAATCTTCATTAATTGCATGGTTTCCCCCTAGTGTTCATCCTTTATGTGTGCCATTCTCTTACATACTAAGTCTAGCCTAGTCCAGCATTTTCAATTTCCATCTCACACATTCTTTGCATACATTTTTTGCCCTTATCTGATTTGTTCTATGCACTGAAATCTCAGCTCTAATCACTGGTAATTAAACCTCCCTTTATTCATTGCACTCCAGCACCTAAGCTGTGGGCCATGGCCAAGAAAATATCCACTTTATGTTAAGTTCTTAACCATTGACCCAGGACTCTCAAAACTCTCCTGAAAATGCTTAAATATTTCTCTACAAGAATCACTTTCTCCTTCTCTGAAAAAACGTTCACATTCCATGACATCTTCAAATCTCTAAAGCCCTCTCTTCCTCATGGTTACTGTCAACTGATAACTGCCCTCTATGTATCCATGAAAAAAAGATAAGAAATGATTTCATGATATCATTTCTACATTATTTTTTTCTCAGACCATGTGACAATGAACTTTTGCCAGAAAGTGAAAGAATATTTTGTTTCTTTTCTAGGACAGTCCTTAGTTGGCGAGCTGGATTTCCTAACCTCTTATTAATTTAAAGAATTTGCTTCTATACTGATCATATGTTCTTCTGCATTTTCCATTCGTCTCTGTTTTCCCTTTGATATGGACATTGCATAATATCTCTTATTAATGGGACAACATCACTGGACCAAATATACCCTTGCCATATTACCCATACATTGCCACATTACACTATTTTTCTTGTAGGACAAATGTATACTTTTATTTACTATACTTTATTAGCCCATTTTCTTTTTTCTTGTATTTGTTGTTTTTTTTTTCTTTTGAGGTAAAGTCTCACTTTTCTGACCTAGCACTTGCATTGCAGAGAGGATGAGCTCAATCCTGCAAAAATCCTCCTGCCTCCCAAGGGCCAGAAGTACAGGTTTGTGGTATGATAAAATGCATATCTCTTACTTCATTCTAACATGCCTATGGCGTGCCCTCCACACACAGACAATTTAAAATCCTCTCTGTCACAGTTGGGAAGGTTTCTGTCTTGCTCAATCACAGCATCAGTTCCCCGTCCTAACTAATTTGTCAAGAACATTTGGCGTATCTGTTTAGCTGTCACTAGGTCATCAAAGATATCTTTTTTTTTAGACCTTTAAAACATAATATTGTTCTGTGCTCTTCTTACTTATGCTAGCTGTCCAATTATGTTTTCCTTGTTATTATTCCTGTGAATCTTGTGTTATTTCAGAAATCAATTGAAAATACCTCTTCACCAGCTCTCCTTTCTTCTAGAGTGCCAAATCTCATCCAGATCCACACCTTAAACTCCCCAGTTGACTACCCTCCTGAGTCTCAAGCTGTGACCTTGTTCCTCAGCTATTGTGTACAGCTAACTGTCAATCTCACGTATTTGCTTAAATACCAAGGGGTCCCTTCCCCTTCTGCCCAAAGCTGCTTCTCTTCTGACAGTCCTTGTCTGAGCTCTTTCCCTTATTATCCAGTCAAAATTACCTCTGAAGTATCATTTATTTATTTTCTTCAAGGTCTATGAGCAGGATTGCATATATGTCAACCTGTTTTTATTACTTACTAAAGCAAACTCACCCATGCCTGGACCACTCTAGTAGCCTGCTCCACTGTTCTCCAGGAAATTAGGGTAGTAGTTTTCAGAATATAATCCAGACTGCACCACTTTTATTATTAAAACCAAAGCAGAACAAAAACTGAAACTCCCAAAGGATGAGAATTGCACATAACATCATTAGCCATAAAGCTTTATCAAGCATTACCAGACGTTTTCTCTGATCCTCTCTCTTCACACATCTTCTTCCATCGGCACTGACACTCTTGGGATTCCTCAAAAAATCTATGCTTTTCTCACCTCAAAGGCCTCACTAACAGCTACTCCTTCCACTTGGAGAAATCTTCCTTTACATGCTTGCATATATATATATACATATATATATATATATATGTGTGTGTATATATATATATGAAATGTTCTCACTGTAATCTCATCTAGAAAAATCATTCCTCTCTACATCATTTACATTAGTACCAAATTTTATCATTCTTCATTCCACGTCACAGATTTATCATTGTTTAATTATAGTTATTAATATCTAGTATATGTTCTTTCTCCACATTGTTAATACTCACCTCTTTCAGAATATATGCTATTCCTACATAGTCAATTCTGTATCTCATTTACCTAAAATAATCTGTACACTGTAGTAGTAATCAGAAAAGGTATGTGAGTTGCTTGTGCCTCTGTTATTGGAAGGACAGTGAAGGTGTTGCATGGAGCCTGGTATAAAATCGGTTTTAAAGTACTCACTCTAATACTTGATGTTCAGATGACATTGGACCATAGTTTTCATATTAGCGGATGAATGTAAAGTCTTTGTAATTATCTCAGATGACCCTTGAAAATGAATCAATCAATGTAAAGGTTTATAATATCATTCAAATATATTCTTTTTTTTCTTTTTTTTTATTTTATTAACTTGAGTATTTCTTATATACATTTTGAGTGTTATTCCCTTTCCCGGTTTCCGGGCAAACATCCCCCTAATCCCTTCCCCTCCCCTTCTTTATGGGTGTTCCCTTCCCCATCCTCCCCCCATTGCCGCCCTCCCCCCAAAAATCTAGTTCACTGGGGGTTCAGTCTTAGCAGGACCCAGGGCTTCCCCTTCCACTGGTGCTCTTACTAGGATATTCATTGCTACCTATGAGGTCAGAGTCCAGGGTCAGTCCATGTATAGTCTTTAGGTAGTGGCTTAGTCCCTGGAAGCTCTGGTTGCTTGGCATTGTTGTACATATGGGGTCTCGAGCCCCTTCAAGCTCTTCCAGTTCTTTCTCTAATTCCTTCAATAGGGGACCTATTCTCAGTTCAGTGGTTTGCTGCTGGCATTCGCCTCTGTATTTGCTGTATTCTGGCTGTGTCTCTCAGGAGCGATCTATATCCGGCTCCTGTCGGTCTGCACTTCTTTGCTTCATCCATCTTGTCTAATTGGGTGGCTGTATATGTATGGGCCACATGTGGGGCAGGCTCTGAATGGGTGTTCCTTCAGTCTCTGTTTTAATCTTTGCCTCTCCCTTCCCTGCCAAGGGTATTCTTTTTCCTCATTTAAAGAAGGAGTGAAGCATTCACATTTTGATCATCCGTCTTGAGTTTCGTTTGTTCTAGGGATCTAGGGTAATTCAAGCATTTGGGCTAATAGCCACTTATATTCTTAATATTTCATTTTATTAATATATCAATTGTCAGAAGTATACCATTACTCTTGAAAAACCTTATATTTAAAAGGATCCCAGGGCAAGAGAGACTTCTTGGTATTTAATTAAAGTACTTGCAAGACAAGCTTTAGCATGAGCCTTCAGATCACCGAAACCCACTTAAATGCCAGGTGAGCATGGCAGCCTACCTGAATTTCCAGCCTTATGCGACAGATGGGTGATCCCTAGGCAGGCTTTCTGTCGAGATTAGCCACATCAGGTGAGTTCAATCTCTCAATGATTCTGAGATGTTAACAGAATGAATAAAGTGGAAATGACTAAGGATCATCTCAGAATTCAATCTTGGGCTTCTACATACATATCACATACATGAATATGGAAAAAGAAAGAAGACAAACAGCCTCTAAGTCTTAATGGGCAGTTTACAAGAGATGAACAGGAAGTTCTTCTATAACCTACTTTTCCCTTACTGTTTTTTTCTTGTTAGATGTCAGTCATCCAAAGGTAAAAGAAAAAATAATCACAGCCCTATTTGAATTTACAGTTTTCCGTTTAATCTCTATAACATTAATTAAATGCTAAACTGGTCCCATTTAATAATATATTTATAAAGTATATCTTATGAATTCCATCTATACTTGCTAAGAGTCTGTGTTACAGAGAATAAATAACTAGTCAAAATCTTCAGAAAAAGTCATGCATTAGAAAGGAGTAGATTATGACCAGCTCTTTTACACTGAGTTAGTGTCCCCTTGAAGGGTAGCTTAAATACTTTCTTTCTCTCCCAAGAAGCTTAGCTTGGCTTTTCCTCTTGACCAATGTTCTTCACAAACACAGGTCTTGAGCTTAAATTAAGCAGTGAACAGAATCGGTCTCTCCCACTGCCCTAGGTTTTACCTTGTGTAGAGTAATTTGTTATAGTGTTTCTACTTACCATGTCATGAGACATGAAACAGCCAAACCAATGGGCTATTTGAAGGCAAATTGATAACTCATTCTCTACTCGGGATGCTGGATGTATTAGCCATGTGCTAAACATAGTAAACACTATGAAGATCTTTCATGCATCAGTTTGTCAAGCTTTTACTAAACTTGAGTAATGGACAAAGTCTATAGTGCATGGTACTAGAGAAGAGTAAAAGTAACCATAAAGAACAGAATGTTATGGACATCTGGTCCCCAAAAAAGAATAGTTCTATGACACCTTACACTTTAGCTGGACCATGGGCAATGGGAGGAGAGTAAGCATATAGCAAGAAGCAGAAAGAGAAAGCCTTTCAGACACAAATAGCAAACAGCTATTCAAAGGCCCCCAGAATTTGGCCAATAGTGAATGAAAAGCAGACTGCTTCAATGTATTAGAAATTATAGAACCAGGTGGGTGGTGGCGGCACGTGCCTCAAATCCTAGCACTCAGGAAGCAGAAGAGATGGATCAATGTGAGTTCTAGGTCAGCTCAGTCTATAGAATGAGATCCAGGACAGACACAGAGGGCTTCACAGATAAACCCTATCTAAGGTGGAAAAAAGTACACAACTGATCTCTATTATTTTTAGGATGAAAGAGAGGAGTCAAAGATGCCAACAGTCTAAGAGAACAAATCCCTGTCACTAACAAACACTCAGCAGGGACACCTGTTACCTCTCAAGCCTTACTGATGCCCAGGGTTACCTGTCACATTAGATGAGTAACTACCATGCCTCTGAGTGGTTTGTCAGTATTCTGTACATGAGGCTAACAGACTGTGAATTCCTGGTATGATTTACACCATAAGAAGCTATTTCCCTTGTGTGGATAATAGATTCAGCATGCCTGAGAAACCTTGATGAAAATGCATGACTGCGGTTGAACAGAGATAAGAAATACATGTCTGGTGCCTCCTATAACTCCACTCTGTCCTTAACAAGAGATGGATATTCTTTTCAACCAGTAAGATTATCAATGATTGCAGCCATTTTTTTAAAGTATAGATACATGGCTTTTCTTGGTGGTTACTCTAGCCACAAATAAATTTATAAGGTAGAAATAAGTAACTAACATATTGCGTCCCAAAATTTCTCACAGTTGAAGTCCAGTTTGGGTACAAAGTGAGTTGCATGGGAATTTTGAAAATAGTTCTCATGAAATAACAGATTACCCATTTTGGATAGTAGATTATTTCCTCAAATAAATCCCATTGTACGTTCAATTATGGTGTAGCTTTTCAATATGCCTGAAACAGATGCATACAAACACACACACACACACAAACACACTCACACTCACACACTCATACACACACACAGTGTGAATATAACAAATATGTGTGTTATATGCACATATATCACTCAAATATAGACATTTATTTAGACACAAACAAAAGAAAGTGGGTTTCAATAAGTTTTATTAGCTTTGAATGAAAATATAACGAGATTTAAGGAATAAAAGCAAGTCTCTAAAAGCAGTGTGAGGAAAGACAGTCTGGAATTTCTATGAATCCAAGATCAGCCACTTCCTGTGTGACCTTAAGCAAATTAGTCAAGCTATTAAGGTCTCATGTTTCTTCACTGAATATGATTGACTGATACTTACATTTATCTATATGTGTAAGTTATCTAATAGAATTCCAAAAATGTTATCTGTTATTATAAAGTATACATCACAATTTTCTATGCTTTGTATATTTAAGATATGCAAATATTGCCATAGCTTCAGACATGAAGTACAGCTGGGTCAAATAGTAAAATATTCTTTAACTTATCTACTTAACTTATCTCCCTACTCCTCGTTTCATATTCTCTCTCTCTCTCTCTCTCTCTCTCTCTCTCCCTCTCTCTCTCTCTCTCCCTCTCTCTGTATGTGTGTGTGCAAGTGTGTGTGTGTGTGTGTGTGTGTGTATTTATGTCTGTGTGATGTGTCTTTGTGTTTACATCAATATTTGTGGTGAATGACAAGTTTCTTCCTTGCACTGTAAAACATGTCTGGACAATCATCAATACATTCTATGTATATGTTCACTTCATGAATACAGTTGAAAACTGAGTTTGTATCCTTAACTAGTAGAGTAATCTAGCATTGTCTGCGTCTCTTTCCTTTTTGATAACTCACGAGGCTGCAGTTCCAAGCTGGACAACCACTCATGCTTTCATTTCCACTCTCTAATATCCTGAGATTCTAATGAACTATGACATTTGCTCCAGATTCTGATATCTTTATAAAATGGTTTGTTTCAATGGCCCTGACTTCAGTCTTTGCCATAGGAAACAGCTCCTGTTTTGTCTGTGTGTTAGAGCCAGCTTCCCCTTGGAGGAACACGCTTCTTCTTTATAGAAATATATGTCTCTCCATGACAACATGTGACTCTGAGGAAGAATGCAAATCTCAGCACCCTGCTCATGTCATTGATTTATGAAGTGCTCCATATGTGTGTGTGTGTGTGTATACATACATACATAAAAAGATAACTACCATGTACCCAGCCCAAGGTGAAGGCATAAGAACCTCCAGGTATATCAGGGGAAACTTTTCATTTTAAAATCCCATATGGGAAGTTGGTATATAATTTAGAGACTGACACCTGGGTAACACAAGCCCATCAAAATGTCTCTCGGGGGTTTCTACATTGGACTATGGGACAGAGAAGAATAGTATTCCAAGCACTTGAAGTATGAGATTGGAAACAGAAGAGCGGCTACCAGATGGATTTCTTGCTGAAGATTCCTGAGACTATCGTCCAAGACATTAAAACTTCATGCAGAAAGAGCGAGAGTCAGAAGATTCAAGAGATCATAGCAGAAAGCCCCTTCTCATGAAGAGCCAGCCATTCTTTAGGTTCAACCAAGTGCCAAGGCTCATCCATGATTCTTTCCTTTCATTCTTATATCCAGACCAGTTCAAAGCAGTCATTTATAATGTGCACACAATGACTGTATAGATATGCTAAAGTTGTATTTTACTTATTACTATATTGAAATCATACAGTAGATTATGTCCTAGGCTTACATGGCCGCAGGCTGCTATAATTTGAACACTGGGTACTCACCAAATGTCCAAATGTGAAATGCTTAGCTCTCCTTGTGACACCAAGGGAGAAAGGTAGAATCTATTAAGGAGGTAGAGCCCAGTGGAAATCCCTTAAGTCCTGGAGTGTGCTCTCCAAATGTACTTCACAAGTAACTTCTTGATAGTTCTTGTTCCAATCTTTACAAGGAGGGAACCTGTTCTTCCTTTCTGTTCTCCCTGGGACGGATAGAGCTATTGCTTTTATATCACTCCTACCATCAAACATCACTGTCTACTGCTCTCACGAGAAGCCACGTGCCCATTTTGTTCAATCTTCCCTCAAAAACTTTGAGTTAAATTGGTCTGTTCTATTTCTAATTTAGTTATCCCAGGTATTTTATTATAGTGACACAAAGCTGACTGGTACACTGCCTGACAGAATTTTCCTGTTTTCTACATGATAATCAGACCTCTTACTACTGAGGAGAGATGGTTAAAAAAAGTTTTTAAAGTAGAAATATTCTTGACAGGCTATAAGCCACTTAGTACATTCGCCATTAAAACAACCTGTTACTGTTTTCCTTCTTTCAATAATAAAAGAACAATTTTTCAAAATGGCAGGCAGAAGGATGGCTAGTGACAGGTCTAGGATTTAGGTCTCTATTATCTGAAAAGCCTCTGATTTAAGAGCCAACAGACTTTCATTTGTGTAGAAAGCCTTTCACTGTATTAACCATAGAACTCAGTTGTCAAAGAAAAAAATGGTAGAACTCAAGTTTCTAGCCATCTGCAGAGTCGTTAATCTAACTTTTCTTTGGATGTAAGCGTCAAAGTCTCAGGATCAGGATGTGCCTGGTAAACATACTTCAAAGGGCATATTTAGATTAATTAGCACAAGAGCTTTAAGCAAAACCTCAGCTGCTGACTTCAACAATTTCCTTTTTTTTTAAACCCAGCAGCTTCCAGCTGAGTCATCTTCCTTTTCTGAATTTTAAATCCTATTACCAGAATATTAATTAACACTGTCTGTTCATTCACGGGTCTGACCCTTAGTGCCCTTGCCTCATCTATACTGACCCATAGAGTTTCTTGTGGGAGTGCCTTGTGATAGCCTTCTTTCATACGGGTTTTGACTTTTCACTGGTTTATCCATAATGATACTTCCTACATAAATGGCTTTTAGGAAAAAGATATCTGTATTTATAAAATTTTCTTAATCTTGCAGTTGATGTAACAGAATGCCATAGATTGGAAAATGTATGAGGAAACGGCTCATTTGCTTCAATCCTGGAGCCTGGAAAGACCAGGAGAACGATGCCAGTGTCTGGCAAGAGTGAAGGGCTGCTTCTTAATATTGCAGAAGAGCAAACAAGCATGCCCTATATCCACTCCTTAAGTAAAGGCTCTGCTCCTATGACAACGATGCCAATCCACTCATGAGGACAGTGCCCTCATAAACTGCCATTGCTTTAAAGTCTCCCCTCTCAATACTGGAACAATGCCAGTTAAATTTCAACCTGAGTTTTAGGGATGCTATGATAACCACAGCAGAAGAGGTGCACAGAAAAGAAAGGTCTCTATAATGACCAAAATGAACTTTGTAATCTGAGGGAACTATGACATTTCTGAATAAAGCATAGATGGTTTATAAGGTTAGACTGTGTGTGTGCCCTTGGTATTTAGGACTGTGACTGAAACTGGAAAATCTTGAAAAGAGCAAAGGTCCAAGGAGCTGGTTGGAAGGATACCGAGCAGGCATACCTGACTTACTCAATTTTAGATCCTGAAAAATGACACTCAGGAATGTGCCACTGACAACTGTGTGAAGCCTATCTAGTATGGCTAAATCTTCCTCTAGTTCAACTCTCTGGCTAACAGGAAAGATAAGCTACCATTTTTTTTTTTAATACTTGCCACAAGACTAGGCTAGCAGACATATAACCAGCAATTCTTAGCACTTTTCTTCCTCACTTTTCCAACATATCCACAACTATTTCATAAGTCTATGAAGTAGTTCAGTGACTAAAAATATCTGCATATTACTTGGTCATTTCTCCTCATATGAAGTTACATTGACACCCATCACCTTTTTCCAAATTGACCTGTGAGCCTCCAAGTTTGTACTCTAATCCTTTGCACCAGACTTTTGTTGCTTGTATACCTGTTGATTTCATACCATATTCTAAACTGTCCTTAGAATTTGCTACAGATTGCTGCCTTCCCGCCCCCCCCATGACCTAGTATTGTGAACTCCAGGAGCGAGCTCTGCTCTGGTTGTTCTGCTGCTAACACATCAGTACGTTCCTGGACATCTTGGAAGTAGATGTCCGGTTTCATCAGGGGTGAATCTATAACTCTTCTTAGAATTCTGAGACAGAAGTCTCTCACATTCCAGAAAACAAGGAGGCTTCTGCGTAGGAGAGCAGCTGGAAGCCATTTTATGACTGGAGAGACTCCCTGCTTCCAAAAGAACCCAGCATTTTAGATGACAGAGTAAATAAATGGGAAAGAAAACAGTCTTGGTTACATCTTGTGACCATGAACAGACCAGCCCTGAAAACCTCAGTCTGAATTTTTGTTACAGGAAATAATCCATACCCATCATTCTGTTTTATCTGTTTGAATGGGGCCTTGTGTTGTCTTTAAGGAAAACAAACTCTAAATGCTGTAGGTGATTATAAAAACCCCAAGGAATTTGCTTAGGACCCTGATAAATGTGCCTCAAAAATTCCTCTTTGAGAGCTGTCTTCTTTCCTATCTCATTTCATGGAGTGAGATCCTCTAGCTCCACAGGTCCAGCCACCCATGTGGTAAATGACATCCAGATGCCCTCCTTCCCAGAGCCTTTTGGCCTTTGCAGAGAACTCCTCCCTTTCCCTTCTCTGCAGATCTCTTCCTTTTTCCAAAGTTCTGTTGCTGAGTCCATAGCTGCTTCATCCTACCTGACACCAAACAGCAAACACCTGTTTGATTGGAGAGAATGGAAAGAGGGCGGACAGCACAGGAAGAAAGAAAAGTTCTGGTATCTAAATATAGTGTCCTTTCATACAGAAATGTGTAGTAGAAATGCCCATGACCCAGGATAATAGCAAGGATTCAGTACTGTTCTTTGCTTACAGTCATTACAACTGCCACTAGGAACTTAGGTTTCCAGAGGTTAGTAAAGAGTTCAAGGTCATAAGAGGACAACAGAAGTCCTTTTTCTTTTGAATATGATACAATTTCCTTGCCCCAAGGTCACAAGTATGCTCAAGACCTTAGTAAAGAGAAAGAACCTATTAGTATCTTAATATTCAATTGTGGTAACTAAAATATGGCTTATTAAAGCCATTATAACCAATGGGCTTATGACACTCTATATGTGACCAGTGTTTAAATAAATCTTTGAGGAGATGCCTGCAACCACTGATACAGCACTTGCTTCCAAAGTTCCTATTCACTTTGATTTTACCAGAACTAAAGGGAAATTGGGAGATTAAATTTTCAAATCCCTAAAGAGCGGGAAGGGTTCTTGCTTTAATCTTTCTCCCTTTGTAATTTGTATTTTGCCGTTTTCATTCACCAGTATGCTAATAAGAGGTACAGAAAAATATTTTTTTCTCTCAAAATAATGTGTATACATATTTAACATATAATACATAAGCATAATTTGTGAATATATCTAAAAACCTATATTCATACATAAACATTTCATTCATATATTTAATACATATTTTTTAAATTTTTAATTATTTTCCATCTTTATTAAATTGGGTATTTCTTATTTACATTTCAAATGTTATTCTCTTTCCTGGTTTCCAGGTCAACATCCCCCTAACACCTCCCCCTCCCCTTCTATATGACTGTCCCCCTCCCCATCCTGCCCCCATTACTGACCTCCCCGCAAGACTCCCATTCACTGGGGCCCAGCCTTGTCAGGACCAAGGGTTTCCCCTTCCACTAGTGCCCTTATTAGGCTATTCATTGCTACCTATGCAGTTGGAGTCCAGGGTCAGTCCATGTACAGTCTTTGGGTAGTTGGTTAGTCCCTGGAAGCTCTGGTTGGTTGGCATTGTTGTTCATATGGGGTCTCAAGCCCCTTCAAGCTCTTTCAGTCCTTTCTCTGATTCCTTCAACAAGGGTCCCATTCTCAGTTCAGTGGTTTGCTGCTGGCATTCGCCTATGTATTTGCCATATTCTGGCTGTGTCTCTCAGGAGCGATCTACCCTGCACTTCTTTGTTTCCTCCATCTTATCTAGTTTGGTGGCTGTATATGTATGGGCCACATGTGGGACAGGATCTGAATGGGTGTTCCTTCTGCCTCTGTTCTAAACTTTGCCTCCTTATCCCCTCCTAGGTATTCTTGTTCCCCTTTTAAAGAAGGAGTGAAGCATCCACATTTTGGTCATCTTTCTTGAGATTCATGTGCTCTGTGCATCTAGGGTAATTAAAGCATTTGGGCTAATATCCACTTATCAATGAGTGCATTCCATGTGTGTTTTTCTGTGAATGGGTTGCCTCACTCAAGATATTTTCCAGTTCCCTCCAGTCTTTGTTATATTTTGGAGTATCTTTTGGGTATATGCCCAAGAGATGTATAGCTGGGTCCTCAGGTAGTACAATGTCCAATTTTCTGAGGAACCTCAAGTCTGATTTCCAGAATGGTTGTACCAGTCTACAACTCCACCAAAAATGGAGGAGTGTTCTTCTTTTCTCCACATCCTCGCCAGCATGTGCTGTCTCCAGAGTTTTTGATCTTAGCCATTCTGACTGGTATGAGATGGAATCTCAGGGTTGTTTTGATTTGCATTTCGCTTATGACTAAAGGTATTAAATATTTCTTTAGGTGCTTCTCAGCTATTCGACATTCCTCAATTGTGAATTCTTTGTTTAGCTCTGAATCCCATTTTTTAATAAGGTTATTTGTCTCTCTGCAGTCTAACTTTGTGAGCTCTTTGTACATTTTGGATAAAACCCCTCTATCAGTTGTAGGATTAGTAAAGATCTTTTCCCAATCTGTTGGTTCCTGTTTTGTCCTAACAACAGTGTCCTTTGCCTTACAGAAGCTTTGTAGGTTTATGAAATCCCATTTGTCGATTCTTGATCTTAGAGCATAAACCATTGGTGTTTTGTTCAAGAAATTTTCTCCAGTGCCCATGTGTTCAAGATTCTTCCCCACTTTTTCGTCTATTAGTTTGACTGTATCTGGTTTGATGTGGAAGTCCTTAATCCACTTGGACTTAAGCTTTGTACAGGGTGATGAGCATGGATCAATCTGCATTCTTCTACATGTTGACCTCCAGTTGAACTAGCACCATTTGCCTAAAATGCTATCTTTTCCCATTGGATGGTTTTGGCTCCTTTGTCAAAAATCAAATGACCAGAGGTGTGTGGGTTCATTTCTGGGTCTTCAATTCTATTCTCCTGGTCTCTCTGTCTGTCTCTGTACCAATACCATGCAGTTTTTATCACTATTGCTCTGTATTACTGCTTGAGTTCAGGGATAATGATTCCCCCCAAGAAGTCCTTTTATTGTTGAGGATAGTTTTAACTATCCTGGGTTTTTTGTTATTCCAGATGAATTTGCAAAGTGTTCTGTCTAACTCTTTGAAGAATTGGATTGGTATATTGATGGGGATTGCATTGAATCTGTAGATCGCTTTTGGTAAAATGGCCATTTTTACTATATTAATCCTGCCAATCCATGAGCATGGGAGATCTTTCCATCTTCTGAGGTCCTCTTCAATTTCTTTCTTCAGAGTCTTGAAGTTCTTATCATACAGATCTTTTACTTGCTTGGTTAAAGTCACACCGAGGTACTTTATATTATTTGGTACTATTATGAAGGGTGTCATTTCCCTAATTTCTTCCTCAGCTTGTTTCTCTTTTGTGTAAAGAAAGGCTACTGATTTGTTTGAGTTGTGTCCCTTTCCTAATGGTGTTTATCAGGTTTAGTAGTTCTCTGGTGGAACTTTTGGGATCACTTAAATATACTATCATATCATCTGCAAATAGTGATATTTTGACTTCTTCCTTTCCAATCTGTATTCCTTTGGTCTCCTTTTGTTGTCTGATTGCTCTGGCTAGGATTTCAAGAACTATATTGAATAAGTAGGGCGAGAGTAGGCAGCCTTGTCTAGTCTCTGTTTTTAGTGGGATTACTTCAAGTTTCTTTCCATTTAATTTAATGTTAGGTACTGGTTTGCTGTATATGGCTTTTACTATATTTAGGTATGGACCTTGAATTCCTTTTCTTTCCAGGAATTTTATCATGAAGGAGTGTTGAATTTTGTCAAATGTTCTCTCAGCACCTAATGAAATGATCATGTGCTTTTTATCTTTCAATTTGTTTATATACTGGGTTACATTGATTGTTTTGATGTGTACTTGGATTCGGTTTGCAAGAATTCTATTGAGTATTTTTGTGTCAAAATTCATAAGGGAAATTGGTCAGACGTTCTCTTTCTTTGTTGTGGTTTATGTGGTTTAGGTTTAAGAGTAATTGTGGCTTCATAGAAAGAATTTGGTAGCATTCCATCTGTTTCAATTTTGTGGAATAATTTGCATAGTATTTGTTTGAGGTCTTCTATGATGGTCTGATAGAATTCTGCACTGAACCCATCTGGACCTCCGCTCTTTTTGGTTGGGAGACTTTTAATGACTGCTTCTATTTCTTTAGGAGTTATGGGGTTGCTTAAATGGTTTATCTGTTCCTGATTTAACTTCATTACCTGGTATCTCTCTAGGAAATTGTCCATTTCCTCAAGATTTTCAAGTTTTGTTGAATATAGGCTTTTCAAAAAATCATCAAAAAATCTCATAATTTTTTTTGAATTTCCTCTGATTTTGTTGTTATGTCTCTCTTTTCATTTCTGATTTTGTTAATTTGGACACCCTCTCTGTGTCCTCTGGTTAGTCTACCTAAGGGTTTATCTATCTTGTTGATTTTCTCAAAGAACCAGCTTTTGGTGCTGTTGATTCTTGTATAGTTCTTTTTGTTTCTACTTGGTTGATTTCAGCTCTGACTTTGATTATTTCCTGCCTTCTATTCCTCCTGGGTGTATTTGCTTCTTTTTGTTCTAGAGCTTTTAGGTGCGCTATCCAGCTGCTGATATATGCTCTCTCCTCTTTCTTTCTCCAGGCACTCAGAGCTATGAGTTTTCCTCTTAGCACACCTTTCATTGTGTCCCATATATTTGGGTATGTTGTACCTTCATTTTCATTAAATTCTAAGAAGTCTTTAATTTCTTTCTTTATTTCTTCCTTGACCAGGTTATCACTGAGTAGAAAATTGTTCAACTTCCATGTATATGTGGGCGTTCTTTCCTTGTTGTTATTGAAGACCAGCTTTAGCCCATGGTGGTCTGATAAGACTCATGGGGTTATTTCTATCTTTCTGTACCTGTTGAGGCCTGTTTTGTGCCTGAATATACGATCAATTTTGGAGAAAGCACCATTAGGTGGTGAGAAGAAGGTATATCCTTTTCTTTAAGGATAGAATATTCTATAAATATCTGTTAAGTCCATTTGTTAGTTTGTCTATGTGTCTGTTTAATTTCTGTTTCCATGAGCTGTCCATTGATGAGAGTAGGGTGTTGAAGTCTTCTACTATTATTGGGTGAGATGCAATGTATGCTTTGAACTTTAGTAAGGTTTCTTTTACGTATGTAGGTGCCCTTGTTTTGGAGCATAGATATTTAGGACTGAGAGTTCATCTTGGTTAATTTTTCCTTTGATCAATATGAAGTGTCCTTCCTTATCTTTTTTGATGACTTTAGTTGAAAATCGATTTTATTCGATATTAGAATGGCTATTCCAGCTTGCTTCTTCAGACCATTTGCTTGGAAAGTTGTTTTCTATCCTTTCACTCTGAGGTAGTGTCTGTCTTTGTCTCTGAGGTGTGTTTCCTGTAGGCAGCAGAATGCAAGGTCCCCATTGTGTATCCAGTTTGTTAACCTATATCTTTTTATTGGGGAGTTGAGACCATTGATATTGAGAGATATTAAGGAATAGTGATTATTGCTTCCTGTTATGTTCATATTTGGATGTAAGATTATGTTTGTGTGCTTTTCTTCTCTTTCTTTTGTTGCCAACATGATTAGTTTCTTGCTTTTTCTAGGGTGTAGCTTGCCTCCTTATGCTGGGCTTTACCATTTGTTATCCTTTGTAGAGCTGGAATTGAAGAAAGATATTGTATAAATTTTGTTTTCTCATGGAATATCTTGGTTTCTCCATCTATGTTAATTGAGAGTTTTGCAGGATACAGTAATCTGGGCTGACATTTGTGTTCTCTTAGGGTCTGCATGACATCTGTCCAAGGTCTTCTGGCTTACATAGTCTCTGGTGAGAAGGCTGGTGTAATTCTGATAGGTCTGCCTTTATATGTTACTTTACATTTTTCCCTTACTGCTTTTAATATTCTTTCTTTGTTTTGTACATTTGGTGTTTTGACTATTATGTGACGGGAGGAGTTTCTTTTCTGGCCCAATCTATTTGGAGTTCTGTAGGGTTCTTGTATGTTTATGGGTATCTCTTTCTTTAGATTAGGGAAGTTTTCCTCTATGATTTTGTTGAAGATATTTACTGGTCCTTTGATTTGGAAGTCTTCACTCTCTTCTATACTTATTATCCTTAGGTTTGATCTTCTCATTATGTCCTGGGTTTCCTGTATGTTTTGGACCAGTACCTTTTTCTGTTTTACATTATCTTTGACAGTGTGTCAATGATTTCTATGGAATCTTCTGCTCCTGAGATTCTCTCTTCTATCTCTTGTATTTTGTTGGTGATGCTTGTATCTACAGCTCATTGTCTCTTCCTTTGGTTTTCCATATCCAGGGTTGTCTCCCTTTGTGCTTTCTTTATTGTTTCTATTTCCATTTTCAATTCCTTTACCTGTTTGATTGTGTTTTCCTGTAATTCTTTCAGGGATTTTTGTGTTTCCTCTCTAAGGGCTTCTACTTGTTTGCTTGTGTTTTCCTGCATTTCTCTAAGTGAATTCTTTATGTCTTTCTTAAAGTCCTCCATCATCATGATCAAATGTGATTTTAATCTAGATCTTGCTTTTCTGGTGTGCTTGGATATTCAGTGTTTTCTTTGGTGGGATAATTGAGCTCTGATGATGCCATGTAGTCTTGGTTTCTGTTGCTTGGGTTCCTGCGCTTGCCTCTCGCCATCAGGTTGTCTCTGGTGTTACCTTGTTCTGCTATTTCTGACAGTGGCTTGACTGTCCTATAGGCCTGTGTATCAGGAGTGCTGTAGACCTGTTTTCCTGTTTTCTTTCAGCCAGTTATGGGAACAGAGTGTTCTGCTTTCAAACATGTAGTCATTCCTGTCCACTGGCTTTTAGCTGTTCCTGTAAGCGTGTGTCCTGAGTTGACCAGTCAGGTCATTTGGAGCAGAAAAGTTGGGCCTGAAGTCGCTCCTTGGAGCTGAGTTTTATTTCTCTGTGAGGGCAGCAACCAGAAGGGCCTGCCCCTACTTCTGTGTCCCCGTGCACAGGGGGGCCTGACGGTGCTAGGTGTTTTCCTCTACAGTCAGATGTGTGGGCAGAGAGTAGTCTCCTCTGGTTTCCCAGGTGTGTCTGCCCCTCTGAAGGTCTAGCTCTCCCTCCCACGGGAATACATAATTTTATTTATATATATATATATATACATATATATATACCCTACTGCATATATTAATTGCATTTATCTATATTTTTGTGTGTACACATAGATAATATATCAATGAATAGATAGTAAATAGACAAGGAGAGATGTTCTGTGTAAGCTAGAGCCAATTATCAGTGCCTCTTTTCTATAGGTCATGATGATAGCAGCTACAGCAAGGTTCCACTATTGTCCTTAGAGAGCAGCATATATCATTTATTAAAGGTTGAACTTTGTCCTAGTTAGTACTCTCAACTTCACACAGCCCAATGACCTGAGAAGAACATATCAGTTGAGTAATTACATTTATCATATTGACCAGTGGGCATGTCTATGAGGAATGTCTTGACTGATGATAGACATGTATATTTAGTTACTTTTCTGTTATTGTGACAAAACACCACAACCATAACAACTTATTGAAAAAAGTTTTATTTTGGGCTGTAGTTGTTGGAGGATAAGGGCACCAAGCTCAGCAGGTCAGGAAGGTGTAGCAGCAAGTAGAAGGAATGGCCAAAGAAACAGGAAACTGAGATATTACATCCTCAACTAAAGCACAGAGCAGAGAATAAAAGTAGAAGTGGTCTGGGCTATGTAATCCAAAAGTCTGTAGCTCCTACCTCCACTCTGCCTCATTCCCCAACACCCTACTCTCCAACAACCCACCACCCAATACTCCACCCCTGGTGATGTACTGCTAGGCAGTAATTCCCCATAACCTTCCCGATCAATGCCATCAATTGGAGGTCAAGTGTTGAAATGTCTGAGCCTAGGGGAATAGTTTCACTTGAATTTCTACAGTGTGCGATATACTTTTCCCTGGGGATGTTGACTTATATTGCATAAGGAAGCTTGTGTAAGTATGAGCATGCTGAGCTAGCATTCTGTTATCCTTCATCATCTCTGCTTTCAGTCCCTTCTCAGACTTCCTTCGGGGATAGGCTATGGCCTGTTAATTGGAGTAAACCTTTTTCTCTATCAGACTCATTATGGTTATGACATTTGCCACAGCAGCAGACTCTGAAACTAGAAAATACCTCATAAAACAATTATCTATAATGATTATCTCATATCATAATAATAACTCTCCTATATGAGTTTGTGGCCACTATTTCAAAAGCAATCACACTGTTGAAGAAAGAACTCAAGGCATTTGTCCATGGTCAGCAAAGCAGTGTGTGTGCAGCAGAGCGCTTAACGCATTCGTTACTTTACCATTTCTTAGTGCCTCCTACAGGTGTGGGAAATACAAAAAAACTTTTAAGGGTAAATGCTTATTTTTCTGACAAGCTGTGATATACACTTAGATCACTTCCAAGGTTGTACTGCATTTATCATCAGGAAAATTAAGTCAAACAATATATCACCCTTTATTAGCATTCAAGATGCAGTTGCAAGACAAAGACAGAGATAGATGGCAATGTATTTTTTTCTGTTTAACAGAATGTCTTAATGCTTGTAAGTACCCCATGATCTCCTTGACCTGACCATCTGCTTAAATTATTCACAATTATCAGTAAGACCACTATAACTCTGAAGAAAAAAATAGGAGAGTGAAATTGCTTTTGTACACTTAGCATCTTCCTAATACTTGAAAGCTAACATAAGTATCGTTCCAATTATAGATTGGAAATCTTCTGAAAGAAAATACATCCATATTTTCTGAAATAAAATAGGTAAAGTTGCTGGTTCTATTAGCTAGCATGTGGCAGACGCAGTTGTTTCATTTACTTGATATAATACCTGCATTTTTGGTATGTCTCATATTTTAGTATTACTGCATTATTTTCACATTATTTTCTGATAGTTCATTTTCTCCTTCAAAATGTTCTATGAAATAAGAAAACAAACCCTGTTGCTTTTCATTTTTCAAAAGAGCAAAAGAATGAAAAGAATATTTAGCGTTTCCTTGTGTTTCCCAAGGCTACTGAATGCATAACAAAGGCCATGTCTTTAACCTCCAGCCCAGCTCCTTCCTGTGATCTCTTGCTGTGCTTTTGGCTTTCTTTTAAAACTAAAAGCTTCCAAATCATTAGCCTTTCCCAGTAACATTGTCCAAACATATCAAAATACACTTGATGATTCCTCATTCAAACTAAGCTGACATCAGAGACAGGCATTCTCTCCTAACAAATTGCATTGTTGAACCTTGCCAAATAATTTATACCTGCCTTTTGAAAAGCAACTGTCGTAAACGTAAAAGGCCATGAAATATTTCTACTTACCATGATCTTCTTTTCATCTTCCCATAAAGATTCTGAGATTTTAAACATTTCTGTTTGAAAGACTTTCATTACATTGATTTGGCTTGATTTTTTTCTGTACTGTCTACCAAGCATTTTTATTTCAATTTTTTCCCCAAGACAACAAAGTATCTTGAGGGTAGCTTTTGTAGTGAGAAGTGTGAAGCCAAATTATTACCTCAGCATGTTACAGATTTGTGAATGTGAAGGTTACTCTGTGTGCCTCAGTGTTCATACCTGTTCAAGTGAGATTATATTAATACCTA
>NC_141534.1:158400000-158417500 GCF_021556685.1 Rattus norvegicus
ACATGATGCTCCTTCCTTCCGCAGCCCAGAATGCTCAGTAGACATTCCCCAGGACGAACGCTCTCAGATAGTCCCATCTCCTGCTTTGCATGAGTGGAATAGTTGGAACAGATAGCCAACTCCCACTCCTAGGAATTTTGAGTCAACTATTTCCTTGAGCCTGGATGGAAGTGCACTAAATTTTAGCATACACGGGGACTTACTCGAGTGTCACACAGAGACTCCAGCAACTTCTTATCAAATGAGCTTTGAACTAACTGCGATCTTCTGACCCAGTCCTTTCTGTCAGGTTTTGGATACAAACCTCAGTTCTAGTCAGTCATCTCCTCTTTATTATTAACCTTTTCCACAAACTATTGCGAGTGTTTTCTCGTTCTACCTCCCAATTCTCAAGACTATACCTTTCTTGTCTTTTAAAAACCATTTAGTGAATGACTAGGTTTTTGGTATGTGTTTGTGTGTGTATGAATGTGTGTGAGAGTGTGTGGGGAGGTGTACATGCCTAAGTGTGAGTATATTCGTTCGTATGTACACCTGTAGAGGTCAGAGGACCACCTTAGGAAAGCTTCATCTTTCCCCAGGGTTTCTTTGTTATTTGCTATTACTTATGTGATGCTGAGTGGTCACAAATTTGTCAGGATACTCCTGTGTCCAGCTACTATCTTACCATTGGAACAGGTCAGATATGCACTATGACACTCAGCTTTCCATGGGCTCCAGCAGTTCAAATTCGGGTCCTCATACAAAAGCAGCAAACATTTGCCCAGTTAGAACTCTCCCTAGCCCTGAATAGCTTTTAGGATGTAATTTCCTTCTTACAAATATAATGATAGTAGTAATAACAGCTATTGACTATTTGTAATATTCTAAAACAGCATTTTATTTAATCTCCACAAAAAGCAGAGTTTTATTGTCCTAATTTTAAAAATAGCAAAATTTAATAGTGTAACAGTTCAACAAGTAGTTAGTTAACTCTGGATAGTTCAGAGCTCACTGTAGTCCAGATGACCTCCAACTTCTGGCAAGCTTCCTGCTTCGGTCCCCAGATTTGGGTATATATTTAACTAAACTTGGATTTTAAAATCATATTTTCATTTGATGAATTCATTGTAAACAGTTTTTATTGCATCTGTTCACATATATTACTAAAAGTATGATTGGAAAAAGTTACTAAAAACTTTACACATCTGAGGAAACTGGAATTAGAAAGCTAATACCTAATTCAGTGTATATGGTTTAGAGATAGGTATGGATTCTGTCAGGATAGACCATTTCTCTCTTACATTATCATTTTGTCATGACCTTTGGTATAATATGAAAATAACTCTTCCTTATCATACCTTTTGAGCTACCGAGCCCTGTCAATTCTATCTTTAACCCATTCTAAACTCCACCTACCTTTTCCAGACTGGCAGTTCCAGGGTCAGCATCATCTTTCAAGATTCCACTAAATACCTAACTAGAGGTACTACCCATTGCTTTGCCTATACTGTAGCTAGCATGGTCTTTCACGAAATAAATCCTAGTCATCATTACTAGTCATCATTACTTCCCAATAAAAAGCTGAATCTTCTTGGCTCACCAGGATACATTGTGTGGTCTGTCATCATTGGAGTTTCCAACTGGTCTCTTACCACTTCCTAGTATCTGTGCTTCCAGACATGACGTTATTCAGAATTTCACTGAATCATGCGTTCCTTATCCCACTTTTTGTCTCACTCTATGATTGCTCTTCCTGTGTCCCTAACCTTCTGTTTGATTGATGCCTGTCTGTGTGTCGTGCATGGACTCTGGTGTTCTGTCCTTCTGTGGGACTTCCCTGACTCTCTTTAAGCCCTCAAGTTTTCCTTCGCTACAGACCCTCTCTGAAGGCCTTCCAGGAAGTCTTGCTGGTTCTTGTCAGGATCTTATATATTCACTTTCCTTGATAGTTATTAAAAATATAATAAGCAGCCTTAATTTTCTTCTCCATTAAAAAAAAAGCACAGCTGGACATGGTAACACTCACCTGCATCCTAGAACTTTGAAAATGGAGGCAGGGGAATCAGGAAGCCAAACCCAGCTGTAGCTACCCAGAAAATTTAAGTCCACCTGGGGTTCATGAAACCAATTTTTGAAAAAAAAAATTGCAAAAGCAAAAAATAAATGGACAGATAGATAAATGGAATAGTAAATATAATTGTGAAAGCAGAAAAATAATGAGCTGTTCTACTCAGTGTCTCTTGCACATGTGCTCGCTAAGTCAGAAAGTGAGTTATCTGTCCATTGGTTAACATTTGTTCAGTCAGGTACTAATTATTTGTTCATCAACTAATTCTGTTCTTTTCTAAGCTTAATGTGTACACCATTAAATTAAAAAATTCTTAGTTTTAGAGATCTTAAAGTCTAGTACAGAAGGTACTAAACGAATTGCATAAATGAGATGAATGGTACATTCCATGTAGTAAATGTTATGGGGAAAACTAGAGTAGATAGGCTGGCTTTAGTATCCAAATGGAATTTTCCTCTGAAGTATCATTCAAACTGGTCATTGTCTTCTACCCTTTGGTTAATGAGGGAGTTGCCATAATATCTCCTCTGTATCAGTCAGACTTGGGAAACCATGGGGAACTGAGAAAGAATGAAATTCACAGGTGTTGCCTTGGGAAAGGCATCGGGGCATTCTCAAAAATAAGGCAGAATTTAAATTTATCTTAGCCACAATGTCAGACTGGTTATGGCACAGTGGTGTATGTGGGTGGGTAGAGCTAAGGAGAGTTTTCTTTTATTGATGATGCACTTATAAGTAAGCACTTTTAGTTTTTTAAAATGCATTCATTTATTCACTTTACATCCCAATATCAGCCTCCCCCTCCTTCTCCCAGAACCTCCTCACACAGATCCTCCCTTCATTCCTCCCTCCCCTTCTCCTTTAAGAAGAGGAAGACCACTCTGGGTATCATCCCTGATACTAGAAGTACCCCCCATCTCCCACTCTCCAACCCCCGGCACATCAAGTCACTGTAGAACTAGGCACATTCTCCTGTCACTGAGGCCAAAGAAGTCCGGCTACTTAGAGGAATATGATCCGCAGGCAGGCAGGCAACCGATTCAAGGACAACCACAGCTGTTGGAGGACCTGCAGAAAAACCAAGCTGCATATTTGCTACATATGTACAGGAAGCCTAGATCCAGCCCATACTAGATTTTTGGTTGATGGTTCAGTCTCTGAGAACTCCCAAGGGTCCAGGTTAGTTGGCTCTATTGGTCTTCCTGTGGAGTCACTGTCCTTTTCAGGTCCCCCAATCTATCTCCCAACTCTTACATAAGACTTTGGGGCTCCATCTAATGTTTGACTGTGGGTCTCTCCATCTCTTTCCATTGACTGCTGGGTGGAACTTCTTAGAGGACAATTATGCTAGGATTCTGTCTGCAAGCATAACACATTGCAAGCAGGACACATTTTTGGGTCAAAGGTTTGATAGAAGGATTGCTGTCCTTATCCCTCCATTGGGAGTCCTACTAGGCTACAGGAAGTGGCCACTACGGTATCCATAACCCCTTATGCTAGGAATCTCAGCTAGAGTCACTCCCATAGATACCCTAGGGCCTCAGCCATCCAAGGTGCTAAAGAGGATTTTCATTATTTGACTACAAGTGGTGGAACTATCTATATAGAAAGATTGCCCTTCAGATATGGTATGGGGAACCTCACCTTGTTCCCAGCTGAATGATGAACAAAAATAAAGAGAAGATGACTATGAGCCCTATGAGTATAAGATACACATGAATGTACTTCTGAGGTTTGTCAAAGCTTAAGATGCTAAGCACTGATGTTCCGGCCCTCTGAGACACCATAACTTCTTAAATTTTCAGAATATCATATCTGAAATCATTGCAATTCTGTTTTATTTTGTTTCCTTCTAACTGAAACTTAAAAAAACAGATAAAGCACTTGTCTACTAAGACGTGTAGTTACTAGAAGTAGCCATGTCGTCTTCCTTAGGAAAAAGGTTTCATCTTTCTCGATGTTCCTGTATCAAGGGAACATGCACCATCCTATATCATCATGGTCTGCATCCTCACCAGTCATCCAGTACCATTCCTCTGCCAAAGCGGAGCTCAGTGAGAGCAGTTCATTCTGAATTCCCTGCATTAGTCAAGTGCAAGCACATAGTAAAAAATACATAAAGCAAGGTAGAAAAATTGGTTCCTACCCAAAGGCCAACTACGTCATAAAACTCAGAAAATATTAGAGCTGGAGAAGCCTGACAACTCGTTCAATTGTGTAGTATTTACAGATTTGGGCAGATTAGGGCAATGGAGTTTCACAGAGATGCGAGGTCCTTAGTAAGGGTAACTATAACACTCGATTAAGAAAGACATTATCTAGCTGTATTATCCTTCAGGAAGGACATTATGAAATATATCAAGAAAAGACATCTTCCTTTGATCAAAAGTAAGACAGTCCCTTGCACTGTAAATTATTTTTTAAAATAATGAGAAACTTCAGGTTTAGTTATATCCATTCTGTGACACAGTATTTCTCATACGTGATTTGGACCCGATGTCAACCTAATACAGAGTTCTCAAAATTAGAAATAAATATCCATAAATAAATTAGCATGTTCAGTCTCTTGAAGCCAAATATGGTCATTTCTGAGATAAACTTTCTACTAGTTATCTTTATCCTTACCCAAGGAAATCGCATATCCTGGGGTATGCCTGCAGAACCCAAAACATCAAAAACATATATTTCTTCCTCTAGTTGACGTAATGCTCATTCTATTCCCTTGAAGAAATTAGACTTTAAAATTTTTCTCTTCCTTTTGAAAAACATTCAGCCAAAATATATTTTAGTTCTTATGATCTCATAGGATCACTGTCAGAGGAAAAACATTCCACGTAAAAATGTCCCTTCAAGCCCTCTGTCTAGTTGTCCGTCTCATATCTAAGCAGTCTACGATTTTTTTTCGTTAATTTATGTCCTTTCAACCAATTTTCAGGATGCTGGCTCTGACATTTGTCAAGGGCAATCATGTTGTAACCAACCTCTTTAAATACAGCACTCTGTGACTGATATCCTTGTTTGTTTTGTAATTATTTTTATTTATTTTCTTTGCTTCATATTTAAGGTTCCTGTAAGTCTTTCAGTCTTTGAGAATGTGAGACTCAAAGCACAGCTTAGTCTTCAGCTGAAACATTCTTTCCTCTGCCTGCGGCCTTTGGGTCTCCCTTCAAATCTTAATTCTTGCATTATTCCATCAGACTCTTACTGGCCAATCAATCCAAGTAACCCTTGTTGCTTCTCTTTCTGGTAGAGCTTGCAATTTTATTTCTGTCTTCTTTTTTCTCCTTTTCATGTCTGTGTTGGCCATTGTATGCTGAACTCTACTTCATTTTATTTAACAGTGAATATACTAGATTTCAAAAAGCCCTTGGCACATATTAACTTCTCACAAAATCAGATTTTTTGAGAGAAATATAGTTTGTAAGTATTGCATGATAGAATGTCTCTTTTATGCTATTATTTTGAGGGTCATTTTATAAGCAATTTATGGTTTTGGAAAGCATTACCCATGCAGAAATGAGTAAAAATGCATGCAAGTGTGTCTGACTTGCAGCCAAGGGCCCCCTACCATAGCCAAGAACAACTCCTTAAAACATTCTGAGGTGTTTTTATTTTTTTAACTCAAATGCATAGTTCGTGAATTTTGCAGATGGCAATGTTGTATCACAATGTCAGTAGGTTAGACACATCTTCTAGAAAGTCAGTTTATTTAGTATGTCTCTTTATAAGCACTTCTCTATTACCACCACATCACACAGCACAATCTTGTAACCATGAGATCAAATATCTAAGTAATGACTCTCTTGCTATCAAGTCAGTGCATCTGTACTGCTCCTTTGGCTATCAAATGTGTAACCCAATTTTGTTGAAAGTAGCTGTAGAGAATAGGCTATACTTATGCTAATATGTTCAGTAGTTGCCATTGAACTGACAGCTTTGGTGAAAGTTAAAGCCAGGGCAGAAATACTTCATGTCCTTTTTTGTGATGTGCACAAGAATCTAGAATACAGACTAGAAATCTCTACTAAACACACTATAAAGACTCACATGAGCTTAATTACTTTCTGTCTTCTCTATTTCCTGCCTCCGTATTCATCCAATCTCTCTGTCTACTTTCACCCATAAAGCCCATTGAAACCCAACCTGAGGCACCTTTCATGAGCCTTCCTCATGATCCCAGAACCTCTGATATGTTATGGTAAAATTGAAAGTAGTTTCCCATACCATGGTTCTCTAGTACTTGACTGAAATATCTGTTTGTCTGTCTGTCAGTCAGTATCTATCTATCTATCTATCTATCTATCTATCTATCTATCTATCTATCTATTTTCAAATAATAAATAAGTGAGTGAAATTGTCTAAGTTCCAAGAAAACATACACCTACAGTTCAGGAAAATGGTTCAGACCTTTGCTGAGTCAAGCTCTGGAGTTTCTGTCTTGAAAGTAGCACAGAATTCAGAGATGTCCTTCTCACCCTCTGCTCGTTGTTCTACTTTGTTCTCTCAACTTAGACAGGGGAATCTCCCTCTTCCAGTAAATATGCATTTCTGAAATTGTCTTCTTCTCTCTTTGTGAATTCCATCTTTCTCTCTCTATCCAGCTTGACAACTTATCTTCCTCATGATGACCTTCTAGCCTATGTCAAAGAAGACATCAGGTCTCTGCAAGCACATGTGTGTGTGTTGGACTTTTAACTTGAGCATATGGATTGCATCATCAGGACCCCATATCTTATGATTTTTTTCCTTCCATCTTTATTAAATTGGGTATTTCTTATTTATATTTCAAATGTTATTCCCTTTCCCAGTTTCCAGGACAAGATCTCCCTAACTCCTCCTCCTCCCCTTCTATATGGGTGTTTCCCTCCCCATCCTCCCCCCCCCCATTGCCGCCCTCCCCACAACAATCACGTTCACTGGGGGTTCAGTCTTGGCAGGACCCAGGGCTTCCCCTTCCACTGGTGCCCCTACTATTCATTGCTACCTATGAGGTCAGAGTCCAGGGTCAGTCCATGTATAGTCTTTGGGTAGTTCCTTAGTCCCTGGAAACTCTGGTTGGTTGGCATTGTTGTACATATGGGGTCTCGAGCCCCTTCAAGCTCTTTCAGTCCTTTCTAAGATTCCTTCAATGGGGATACCTTTCTCAGTTCAGTAGTTTGCTGCTGGCATTCACCTATGCATTTGCCATTTTCTGGCTGTGTCTCTCAGGAGAGATCTACATCTGGTTCCTGTCAGCCTGCACGTCTTTTCTTCATCAATCTTATCTAGTTTGGTGACTGTATATGTATGGGCCACATGTGGGGCAGGCTCTGAATGGGTGCTCCTTCAGTCTCTGTTCTAAACTTTGCCTCCCTATCCCCTCCTATCGGTATTCTTGTTCCTCTTTTAAAGAAGGAGTGAAGCATCCGAATTTTGGTCATCCTTCTTGAGTTTCATGTGGTCTGTGAATCTTGGGTAATTCGAGAATTTGGGCTAATTATCCACTTCTCAATGAGTACATGCCATGTGTGTTTTTCTGTGATTAGGTTACCTCACTCAGGATGATAATTTCTAATTCCATCCATTTGCCTATGAATTTCATTAAGTCATTGTTTTTCATAGCTGAGTTGTACTCCATTGTAGGGCTGGAGAGATTGCTCAGTAGTTAAGAGCACTGTCTGCTCTTCCAGAGGTCCTGAGTTCAATTCCCAGCAACCATACAGTGGTTCACAACCATCCGTTATAGAATCTGATGCCCTCTTCTGGTGTATCTGAAGATAGCTACAGTGTACTCACATAAATAAAAAGAAATTTTTTTAAATGCCATCACAAAACTATTTAGTCTGTATCTTCTGTACAGGTGCATTTCACTAAGCAGGCAGTTGAGGCTCACGTTTCATGCATATTACCCGGCATTCATGTTTTAGTCTTTTTGGACAGGTATTAATGTCTTTGCGAGTTTGGGTTATTAGATCCTAAGTAGGATCACATAATGAACTAAAGAAGAGATGGCATTCTGTCTGTTTAATGCTAGTATTTAGTTAACTACAATCAGTTTTGCTTATGCACACAAACACATATTTCCATTCACATAGATTGGATAAGTTTGTATGGTGAAACTTGGACTTTACTGTATATCCATATGACCTATATTTTAGCATGTTTTACAATGTCTAAAATTAATTTTTTACATCATAGGTACTGAAGCAGGTGTTATTTTACTCTTCCCTTTATGGTCATTAGTTTGGCTCCCTATACAGGATCAGAATTTTAGAATATTTTTTCACATTTAAAAGAGTATTTATTTACTTATTTTTATTTTATATGCATTGGTGTTTTGTTTGCATGTTTATCCTCATGAGGATATCAGATCTTGGAGTTAAATATAGCTGTGAGCTGCCATGTGGATACCGGGAATTGAACTGAGGTCCTGTGGTAGAATAGTCAGTGCCTTTAACTGCTGAGCCATCTCTCCAGCCTAGAATATTTTAAAAGAATATTACAAATTGACCTATTTTGAAACATCTTTTTAGTTTTTAATTTGTATGCAGAAAACTACTTCAGAGTCATTTCTCCCTTTCTGAAATTATACTAAGTCAATCTAGGCCTGCATCCTGTATGACTTAGAATACTTTAACTATGTGCTATTTTAAGAATATGTTTTATTTAATTCATAATACTAGAAACACTTTATGAATTTTAACTTTTATGAGTCTACCAAGTGCATACTCTAGCACTACATACTATTTTATTACATTTTATTAATGTTTGTAAATGTATTAAATATTTAATATAATACTCAGTACTGCATGTTAATAATCTTATAGAAATTCTAAATTTAGAAATGGAATTGAGTAGGTTTCTGGAGATAAAATCCCTTTCATTAAGGGAATATTATTCACAAATCACTACTCACTTTTAAGAAAAAATTTGACAGAGCAAGGAAAACGCAATTACACTTAGACTTAAGACTGTTGCCGGTGCTGTTTACTTGGCCTTCCTAACCTATAGCTATAGGATTTCAGTCAGGATAATCTCAGTTTTTCTCTAGTGAATTGTGAAAAACAGCTACAAATATTTCAGAAGGGAAGGGCAGCTACCAACTCTTTCCTAGGCATGCCTCCTTATACGTAGCTTTTCTGACACAGGATGTCAGGCTGTCTCCAAGCACACAGTCGTTGGCATGTCATTTGACAAGAAATTGTGTTTGAGAAGCAGTGAGATGCAGAGCATGAAGATTGAAACTTTGGAGGAATTTGGACAGTCTTGTGATTGATACGAGTGCATAACCCAAATTGGAATTATCTCTGGCAAATTCAGATGATAAACTTAGATCTCTTCCAATGAGTCCTGGGTTCCACTCTTGTAGCTTCTGTGTCTTAGAGGAATTTAGAGAAATCTTTCCACTTTGGGGCTTTGTCTCTCCTGCCTATAAAGATATAAGTATAATGACTTCTTATACTTCTCAAAAAGAAACTCTTTCTTCTGGATTTCAAGGGCTAAACTTGGTTTATTCCATCTACATACTTGTATCTTCCATGTTCAGGGATGGACAGGGGAGAGTGGAGACTCTGAAATGAAATCTGTTCAGATCCTTGAAAGTCTTCTGCTCTTTTCTACTTGATACACTGTTTCTCTTCATTTTTATCTGCCAGAAGAATGAATGGCTTCCATTGAGTTCAGGGTCATTAAGTCTAAAATAAAAAGCTGCTCTTGAGAACCTTAATTGACAGCTTAGAACTCTCTAGAAGATGCCAGAAAGTGATGGTGTGTTTTACGAATTACATGTTGCCCTCTGAAGTTAGGAGATGTACTTTGAAAATCCACGCACGTTTGTTCCACTTAAGCTGCTAGTGCTTGTGTTTTGCCCCTATGGTTCCGGGCCTACCAGATGCATAGCCTTCGTTGATTACACAGCCAAGTGTGTCTCACATTCTCAATGCTTGATTGATCCAATTAGTCTAAAACTGAAACTTTTTACAACATGGTGTGACTACTGTGGGGGAGGATCATAATATACAATTCAGTAGGCTTCAGTGCAGTAGATTTCAGTGCAGACTGATGAGATTCAGGAGCAATCTAAGAATGAAAATTAAAATAAAAAGCGAGACTTATCCAGTCATAGTATCCACATTATTACTGAACAATTTTTATAACAAGAGCTATTTTGAGAATATGTAGGTTAAACTAAAGGTATAGATTGTTAAAGGTAACAGCAACATAGTATAAGAAATCAATGATGTGAATACTTGCCATGTTTAAAATGTTAAGATGTAAAGAGTTAGCATGCCAAGAACCTCAGTAGAGTTTAAATTGGCAACATTTTACAGAAAATAAATTATAATTCTTGCATTTTACATATATTTCTTTAACAGAAACTAGGGGTTGGCACATTTTAAATTTATTTATTTATTTATTTATTTATTTATGTCTGTGTTTAATTATTTTGTTTAATGTGTGTGAGTGTTTTGTTTGCATGTCTGTCTGTGTACCCAGTGCATATCTAGCACTAGATACTGGCAAAGGCCAGAGGAAGGTATTGGATCTTTAGCCCTGGTTACAGATGGTCATAAGCAGCCATGTGGGTACAGAGAGCTGCACCTGGGTCTTCTGCAAGAGCAGCCACTGCACCTAATCAACTTCAGCATCATCTCTCCAGCCCCATGTTGGCCCATTTTCATAGCCCAGTAAATGACAATGAATACACAAAATAGTCTTCTCTCTCCTGAGCTAGTATTCTAAAGGAGAAAGATGTGATACTTCTCAAAAAGCACACAAGTGCTTTGGAGTCTATTAGAAGGGGTTAAAGTTTGCCAAGGTTTATATTGTGCTGCCCTTGGGAAATGATGAGGTCCTAATCTCTATCACTTATGTATAAGTGGGCCTATATGAAAATAATATTTTTATAATTAGAATGAGGTGGTCAGTGGGACAGATACTGTATGACAGATGACAGATACTTTGCATATGTGGGGATTAGGAACAAAGACAAGAATGTTCACAAGGAAGTCTACATACAAGAGAAGACATATATCATATGGTGCATCTATCATGCTAGGACCCCACCCCCAACATTACCAATAACCACAGAATGAAGAAGAAAGGCATGGGGCAGCTTCTCCTCTCAACACATACAAGGAATCAATCCTGCTAGCACCTTGTGCTCAAGTAGAAACCGTGTTATTTGTAGCACTGCAAGGTTGGAGTGCTTCATTCACAGATAAATGTGGATGGTATGGCAGTCGTGGTTTTCTTACTGTTACTACAACTAAATCCTTGATATAGGCTAGTTTTGTGAGGCTTTCAGCTTACAGTTTTGAGGTTTAATGTCTGTAGCACCACATAGGCTCACGTAAGAGATTCAAAGCAGGCAGGGGAGCAAGAGTGAAAGGAAGCAAAGCATCTTCCCTGGGAAGCAGGAAAAGGGACCAGGCTTGATCTAGTTAAATCATCCCTTCTTGAGAACTACTAAAAGGTCATTGAGAATTACCTTAATCTCTTTTTAAGACCATAGCCCCAGTGACCCAAATACTTCCTAGCAAACCCCACCTCTTAAAGGTATCACCACCTCCTAACACTGCCCAGAGTATTTAACACATATACTCTGGGGGGAAGCACTCACCCTATCTCCAAACCAAAGGAAGGAGGAGCCTTATAACTGAAGAGCATTGGAATGCTACAGAGCTGGTACCCTGCTATGCTCAGTCCTGGTGGTAAACACCAGGCTTCACCACTAGGAATTCCCCTGAAAACCATCAGTGTGCTGGTTTCAGCTATTCTCCGGAGTCAGGAAGTCTGGGTTCAAATTCCAAAGCATTCACTCATCGTCCCTGTGCCTTGGGCCACTTCTTAGAGCTCTTGTGAAAAGTATGAAAGTCCAAAACTATATCACTGGAGCCTGGTGCAGTTCCACAGAGGCTCATGAAATTAAGAGAGAGAGAGAGAGAGAGAGAGAGAGAGAGAGAGAGAGAGAGAGAGAGAGAGAGAGAAACTGTTAGGAGACTTTCAGACTTTTCCCGCATCCACAAGCTTAACACACATTTACTACTGTCCCTACTTGGACCATATGTTGCCAGGTGATTAGACAAAATAGATTCAAGGGGAATCTGTTATCACAGTGCCTTCAATATCCCTTCAAACATGGGTCTGTGTGTATCAAGGTACGCATGGTGTACATACCTTAATTTGTTCTATTGTCTTCCAGAAACTTTTATACATTTTGTCTTTGTTATAACAGTTATATCTAGATGAAGATGACAGAACAAGCTGAGCTAGCCCTCACTGTCCTCATGAATCATCACTCAAAAGGTGGACAGTGTGGAAGAAAGCCACAGTGGGATAAAGGACAGTCTAAAAGCAACATTTCCTAGCCCTTCTTTTTGAATGTCGTTGCCTCTTATATAGCATGATCAGTGTTGAGCCCAATCTCACACACGTAATCCTGCACATAGGCTTCGGGAAATTGTTTGTTGGAAAACTGAGAAACAAATGAAAGAGGTATAGTTCTTCTTTGTGTCTTATGAAAATGGAAGCTCTAAAGAGAGTGGCCCTAACTGGAATGAGCACAGCACCAACGAGTTGCCACAAAACCACAATAGAATTCTGAGACTGCAACTGGATTCTGCAATTCTCTAAGTCATTGGGATTTGCTATGTGCCCTAACTCCTATCTGCCGAGGTTCTAATATGTTTTGGCATAAAACTATATTCTTTTTTTTTAATTCTTTTTTTTCATTAACTTGAGTATTTCTTATTTACATTTCGAGTTTTATTCCCTTTCCCGGTTTCCGGGCAAACATCCCCCTAATTCCTCCACCTCCCCTTCTTTATGGGTGTTCCCCTCCCCATCCTCCCCCCCATTGCCGCCCTCCCCCCAACAATCTAGTTCACTGGGGGTTCAGTCTTAGCAGGACCCAGGGCTTCCCCTTCCACTGGTGCTCTTACTAGGATATTCATTGCTACCTATGAGGTCAGAGTCCAGGGTAAGTCCATGTATAGTCTTTAGGTAGTGGCTTAGTCCCTGGAAGCCCTGGTTGCTTGGCATTGTTGTTCATAAGGGGTCTCGAGCCCCTTCAAGCTCTTCCAGTTCTTTCTCTGATTCCTTCAACGGGGGTCCTATTCTCAGTTCAGTGGTTTGCTGCTGGCATTCGCCTCTGTATTTGCTGTATTCTGGCTGTGTCTCTCAGGAGAGATCTACATCCGGCTCCTGTCAGCCTGCACTTCTTCGCTTCATCCATCTTGTCTAATTGGATGGCTGTATATGTATGGGCCACATGTGGGGCAGGCTCTGAATGGGTGTTCCTTCTGTGTCTGTTTTAATCTTTGCCTCTCTATTCCCTGCCAAGGGTATTCTTGTTCCCCTTTTAAAGGAGTGAAGCATTCACATTTTGATCATCCGTCTTGAGTTTCATTTGTTCTAGGCATCTAGGGTAATTCAAGCATTTGGGCTAATAGCCACTTATCAATGATTGCATATCATGTGTGTTTTTCTGTGATTGGGTTACCTCACTCAGGATGATATTTTCCAGTTCCAACCATTTGCCTACGAATTTCATAAAGTCATTGTTTTTGATAGCTGAGTAATATTCCATTGTGTACATGTACCACCTTTTCTGTATCCATTCCTCTGTTGAAGGGCATCTGGGTTCTTTCCAGCTTCTGGCTATTATAAATAAGGCTGCTATGAACATAGTGGAGCACGTGTCTTTTTTATATGTTGGGACATCTTTTGGGTATATGCCCAAGAGAGGTATAGCTGGATCCTCAGGCAGTTCAATGTCCAATTTTCTGAGGGACCTCCAGACTGATTTCCAGAATGGTTGTACCAGTCTGCAATCCCACCAACAATGGAGGAGTGTTCCTCTTTCTCCGCATCCTCGCCAGCATTTGCTGTCCCCTGAATTTTTGATCTTAGCCATTCTCACTCGTGTGAAGTGAAATCTCAGGGTTGTTTTGATTTGCATTTCCCTTATGACTAAAGATGATAAAACTATATTCTTAATCATAGTAATTATTGAAAGATTATTTCAAAAATAGAAAGTTATTTAAAAGCTATAGCTAAAATATAGACAAAGCACTATAAACATTTTTTAAATCTATATGAACAAATGGTTTGAAACATTAAAATTGAAGTCATTATGTAGAAACAATTTTAGATTTATAAAAATAAATTATCAGTTTTCTTTCCTACAGACACAGTGGATAGAAATTTTCATAAGTTTGAATGATATTGAAAGAAATTCTAAAGCTATTTTAAAACTATCATTTCATAATCTTGTGGAAAATTTACAAGACAGTGAAGACAAAGCAAAACTAACAAAGAAAACCTCACATAATTAAATTGACAAGTTGAGAAATAATTTTATTAACAATGTATGTATTTTTTGTCATTTAATCTTCAATTTTATGTATAAAACTTGAGTTTAACCCAGATATCATTTTAAAAAGAAATTTATTCAATTAAAAATATGTCTTTTGTGTGCATGTTTATACTTGTGTGTGTGCTTGTGCATAAATGTATTCATGCATGCACATGTATGTGCAGGCAGATATGTTCATATGTAGAAATCAGACATCTCTGTTGTCAGATGTCTTTTTCTATACCAAGGAATAAATTGTGCTTATGTCATGGCCTGTGGGAACCAGGAAGATGTCCCTTCAAAGGCAGGTTCCCCAGTGAACTAATTCCTCAAAGTAGGCCCGACCTCCTAACCACCCTTTCAGCTATGGATTCATTGGGGAGGTAAAATTAGTGACTTGAAATCTGTACCTTCTAAGTCTTACCAGTTAGAAATCTAGCTTTCAGTTGTGAACTCCACAGAGGACATTTGATATTTAAACCAGAACACTGCTGCATAGTGAGGTATGCACTGAGCACATAATGTCTTGCTTTGCAAAATAGATGGCATGGCAAAATAATACGAGTGCATTTTTGTCGTATATTCTCAGATGTCCCTGTTCTTCAGGCTCCAGCCTCTAGGATAGAAAGGATGATCCACAAGGAGAGACAGGATTTTAGTAAGGATTCTACTAAGCAAAAGAGGAGAAAGTTCCCTGTCAGAGGGGAAAGAATCTGAGCAGATTTTGTAGCACCAGGAGTCCAGTTTCCAAAACTATAAATCAGGTTTTTGAGAAAGCTAAAAAGACTGATGTAATAGATTAAAGAGGTGAAAATTTTGCCTCACCCATGAGATAATGATATCCGGCCAACTTAGAAACCTGGGTCTAAGACAGCAGTTCCCTATAGAATTGGTTAAGTTTGGTATAAACACTTAGGTTGGTCCATGTGAAAGCATTTCACGCTGACATAATCCTGCTTGGTAGAGGTGTGGTATCATTCTACCCAGAGACTGGCTGTCCTATGTACACCCTTGGGATCTGTCTGTGGCCTGTCTCAGAGTGTTGTTGAGTCCCAAGACCTGTGGTTAAGGAGTATTTTGTATTTTTATCTTCTTGGCTATAACTTTGGAGGACTTTGTCTAATTTGATCTGTTCCTCTGTCTGGGAGAGGAGGCAATTAACAAAAAGTTTAATAAAAGAACACAAAAGTCATATTTCATGTCTAAGACCATTGTTGGAGGTTTTCTGATTAAACATAAGAACATACCATTTTGTTGTGAGTGGTCAGTATATGTGGAGGTACATGCTTGAATCATCTCACCAATAAAAGCTTTTTGCCAGATACTGTGGATCTCTTTAGATTAGTAGGAATATACTTTGCCATGTTGAAGGTGGGGCTGTGGGTGGATAAGAGCTTCTTGAATGACAGCAATGTTGTGAAATAATTCTAAGATTTTTTTTATATATTCATGAATCAGAACTTTAATCTGTCAGTATCTTGCTTTTTATTGAGTAGAATATATATTCACAGTGTATGTGAAATATATTTTCATACTAATCAGAGCATATGCCTCAGAGTCAGAAAATACTTGTGTCTGGTGATAGGGTAAAAACTTGCACATAGAAAGCTCAAAGTAACAACCAGGACAGGTATAGATATACCAAGATACAGAGGAGTAGTTTATCTACTTACCATTGGAAGGGGCTCTATTTCAGCTAAGAGATTGCTTATAAAACTAGAGCCCTGACTTGCTTTTCTTTCTTCTGCAGGGAGGGAAGAAGAGAGGGAGAGCAAGAAGGAGAGGGGAAGGGAAAGGGAGAGAAAGAAAATTTGTTTCTTCTGGATAGAGGGAGAGAAGGATGGAGAGAGAGAGAGAGAGAGAGAGAGAGAGAGAGAGAGAGAGAGAGAGAGATATGAAGAGGGAGAGAGAGATGAAGAGAGAGAGAGTGAAAAGGGAAGGGTAAGGGGAAAGGAGTAAGAGAGAAACAGAAAGATCCCTCAAGAGCAATCTATTTTGGAATTTGGTTGAACATAAGCACAGTCCATATTGTCACCCCAAAAAAGAGCTTAGAGACAATATTCACTGAAAATACTAGATTTTAAACGACATCCTTTGTAAGAGAAAACATAGCATGACACTAATGGCCAGACTGTATAATACTGAGGACTCAAGAGAAGTTCTATGGTAATAAGGGGATGCAAGTGCAGGTATAGAACAGACAAAGTTTCAAATGTCATTTTGCCCTGGTATTTTATGGGAAGAGATGGTCACCTTATACCATAATCTTTGTAGCTCCAGGAAATGTTCATTCCCTGTCTTAGGAAATTAATCATACCAAATAGGAATAATGTACTGCATTCATACTGTGAAATATCTGCTCCACACATGCTGTATAAAGTTGTTACTTTTGGTCCTCATAACCCACAAGTGCAGTTGCATTTTTCAGAGGGCTGGGCAATGACTTGTGTTGAGTGTTTACCAGCAAACATGAGATCTTGACTTTACACACCTAGGATCCATGTAAATCCATGTATGGTAGCACATGTCTGTAACTTCAGTGCTCCTATAGTGACATAGTTGCTGAAGTCAGGAGAAATCAGAGATGATCATGGGCCAGCCACACTGGTGTGTGAAATAAGGAACACATGTGTTCTTTCACTGTGCGGGCCTGCATACATACATACATACATACATACATACATACATACACATTGTACACATATTCTACATACTAAAAAATAAGAAAGGAGCTGGATATTGTTAATCTTTGGAACAGTGCTTGTCTGGCTTACACAAAGGCTTTGATTCAACCTCCCAAAAATACAAAAAAAAATATTAAAATAAAAATTTGTTAATTAAAAACAAATAAAATGAAAATAAGCAAAAAAAAGCTTAAAATATTAGCTATCAACTTATTCTGTCATCATGTACATTGGCTGCAGAGGAGAATTATTTTCTGAAACTAGCTGTTGTGTAATGTGCACCATTGTTTAAGTAATCTGTGCAGTTATTCATTGATAATCCATTGACTTTCTAGTAGACAAAGGGTGCCGGCTACATGTCACATAACGGGGATATGCTGCTGAGAATGAGGCAGGGGCATAGTAAGATATTACTAGCCCTATTTTATA